>NC_053026.1:357791814-357930146 GCF_003073215.2 Triticum urartu
ATGGCAACATACATCAAAGCTTTAGATAAAGATATAAAGAACAGCAAGTAAAGCTTTGGAAGAACATGTAGCAAGCATAGGCTCCCCCTACATGTATGCACTCATGTAAATATGAAATATAGAGGCATGTGAGAGCATAAACATGACAGAGTAGGCAATGTGTTACATGTATCTTGGCCATATGCATCAGAGCAAAAGATTATCAAGAAAAATACCTTCATGCGCATGAGTCCTTCTTGCAAACAGTATGTACATAAGCAAGAGCTCCTCATACTCATGATTTTGATGCATATACTTACCTTGTGGTCTCGAGTTGGCTTAGGATGGAATGAACCTGCACAAACAAGGTTAGATAACACAGGTACGTCCACTAGCCAGAGCAAACAAAAGAGACCACAAGAATACCAGGACTGGGATGACATGTGGAGAGTGAGTACAAGGTACCACATTGGATTCAACATGTCCCCACGAATAAAGATATGCAATGAATTTGGCTGATTTCTTTTCCTTTAGGTGTCTTGCTCCCCCTGAATCTTACATGGGATATTGGGAGAAGATAGGAAACAAAAAATCAGAGATGAATAGAACTAAATTCAAATGAGTTCATATGAACATTTCTTTCCCCCAAAAAGACATGTGGCATCTCTCCTCTTGAACATCAAGCATGGGATCCTTGAGTATTTTTCTCTCCCTGGAGATCTCTCTCTCCCCCTTAACAACATCTGGGATCCTTGAGACTTTCTCTCCCCCTTAATATTTTTTCTCTCTTGGTGTGATCTCTCTTTCCTACAAGCTTTGATGTGATCTCTCTCTCCCCCTTTGACATCAATTTCAAAGAAGGTTTTTCCTGGAATCCGTAGAATAGGTTTGGTCCTTGAGATTCAGCACAAAGCAGAGGATAAAATTGTGATGCTTGTGGAGGACAAGATTCATTGAGTGGAGCTGGATCAGAAGTAATGTAGAACAAGTGGCAAAATGGTTTTCTGATTACAAACTCGGTGGCACCGAGTGGCACATTTCGGTGGTACCGAAAAGATTCGGTTGGACCGAAATTTTCAAGTCGGTGAAACCGAGTTTACACAGAGAAAAACACTTGTCACCTCAGCTCACTAGTCAAGTAAGATCTCACAAAGATTTGTAATGAATTAGCTGAAGGATTTGCAAGAAATTTGATGCAGAAATATGCAGAACAAAACAAACAGGAAAAAGTGAAAGTTTCTAGATGAAGTTTTTTTTTTGTTTGAGAGAGAAGGAAACAAATATGCAAGGAACAAATGCAATAACTCAGAAAAGGACACAAGAGAACTTCATCTAGAATTGGGCAGCGACATAGTCACCTATGTTAGAGTATATTGACTTAGGAGTCAAGTGAGAACACTTGATCATAGGTCATACTCATTGTTTAAGCTCAAAATGGGGTTACCATTTTTCGTTTAAGCATCTTGATGTATTCACATCTTGTTGAGTTGCTTTGACTCATGTCTTGGAGTAAAGCTTCTCTAAGATGGAATGACATACCTTGGGTGGTGATGTGGTTCTTGCTCATGTAGTTGAACTTGTGTGGGTGCTCAGGGTTGATGTAGTTCATCAAGAGTTGGGAGCACCACTTGGAGTTTGAGTTCATCTACCTACATGGGTTAGTTCTTGCAAGGAAGAGCACTTGTGTATCCAAAAATGACAATCATGAAGCTTAACATAGAATTTGTCAAAGGATATGTTTGAATGGTTTTGTGCTTCCTTGTCTTCAACCACTATTGTGTAGAGTCTTGGTCTTGTAGAGATTGCTCAAGATGTGAGTGAGTCGCAATCTCATGGAATTAAATTCAACCAAGCACCTACATGGGTTAGACAACATGCAAGGTGCAAATATATCCAAGACATTAGATAGTTATCATAAGAGATACATCATGGATTAGTTATAAGCTCATGTCTTGCATGTAGCCAATGGAGTTTCTACTCCAAGTTCGAAGCATCAATGATGTTCAATTCTCCTCTCAACCTGCAAAACACTTTCTCATCAAGCGGTTTAGTGAATATATCCGCTAATTGCTTATCGGTGCGAACATGCTTAAGATTGATGTCACCCTTAGCAACATGATCTCGAATGAAATGATGACGAACTTCAATATGCTTAGTTCGAGAATGTTGTACAGGATTATGACCAATTTTGATAGCACTTTCATTGTCACAAAGCAGTGGAACATGTTTCACATAAATCCCATAATCTTTAAGAGTTTGGGTCATCCAAAGTAATTGAGCACAACATGAACCAGCGGCAATGTATTCCGCTTCGGCGGTGGATAAGGATACCGAGTTTTGTTTCTTGGAAGACCAATACACAAGAGATCTACCAAGAAATTGAAAAGTACCCGAAGTGGACTTTCTATCAACCTTGTCTCCGGCATAATCTGAGTCGGAATAGCCAACAAGATCAAAAGAAGACCTCTTAGGATACCAAATGCCAAAATTTGGTGTATGGATTAAATATCTCACTATCCTTTTCACAGCCTTAAGATGACAATCTTTAGGAGCAGCTTCATATCGTGCACACATGCACACACTTAGCATAATATCGGGACGTGAAGCACATAGGTATAACAATGAACCAATCATAGAGCGATAAACCTTTTGATCAACAGGTTCACCATCTTTGGTCAAATCATTATGTCCACTAGTAGGCATGGGTGTAGACATACCTTTGCATTCTTGCATATTGAACTTCTTGAATAAGTCCTTGGTGTACTTTGTTTGAGAGACAAATGTACCTTCCTTAGTTTGCTTGATTTGCAATCCAAGAAAGAATTTGAGTTCACTCATCATAGACATCTCAAACTTCTCTGACATTAGCTTTCCAAACTTTTCACTAAAGAGAGGGTTAGTTGAACCAAATATGATGTCATCAACATAAATTTGGCATACAAAAAGTTCTCCATTAACCTTTTTAGTAAAAAGAGTAGAGTCAATTTTACCAATTTCAAAACCACTTGTAGTAAGGAACTTGGTCAAGCATTTATACCATGCTCTAGGAGCTTGTTTAAGACCATAAAGAGCTTTGTGAAGTTTGTAAACATGATTTGGTTTCTTAGGATTGACAAAGCCGGGAGGTTGTTTGACATAAACCTCCTCCTCTATTTCTCCATTTAGAAAAGCACTCTTAATGTCCATTTGGTACAAGGTGATATTATGGTGATTAGCATAGGCAAGTAAGATGCGAATGGACTCAAGTCTAGCAACGGGAGCATACGTCTCACCATAGTCCATACCTTCGACTTGTGTGTATCCTTGGGCGACGAGACGTGCTTTGTTGCGGACCACTTGTCCATCTTCATCTTGCTTGTTGCGAAACACCCATTTGGTACCAATGATGTTGTGGTTGTTGTCGGGCCTCTCAACCAATGTCCAAACTTGGTTTCTCTCAAAATTATGTAGCTCTTCATGCATAGCGTTTATCCAATCTGGATCTTCCAATGCTTCTTCAACCTTCATTGGTTCAATGCTAGAGATGAATGAATAGTTTTCACAAAAGTTAGCTAAACGAGTTTTTGAGCGAGTGATTCTCCCGGTTTGTATATCATTGAGGATTTGCTCGACGGGATGATCTTTGGCAATTCTTGCCCGAACTCGTGAGAGCTTTTGCTTGGGTCTTCGTTGAACATCTTCTTCATCTTGTTCTTCTTCTTGGCCTTCTTCATTGTTGACGTCGTCGTTCTCTTGTCGTGGTGGAGAAGGAGGTTGTTGATGTTCGTCTTGACGTATTTCCTCGTTTTCTTCATCTTGATGTGTCCCACTTGTGGATGCTTCCGTATCGATTCTTGGTTCACCTTGACGTGAAGTAGAAGCTTCCACTTGGACGGATGAAGTACTCTCCTTCACCTCCGTTGGACGAATTTTGCCAATGGACAAGTCTCGAATTGCTTCTGAAGGATCTTTGTCTCCTACATCAATTGGCAATTGCTCTACTTGCGAGCCATTAGATTCATCAAACTTCACATCTACCGTCTCTTCAACCTTTCGGGTGAAATTGTTGTAGACACGGTAAGGGTGAGAGTTTGATCCATAACCAAGTAGAAAACCTTCATGAGATTTAGGAGCAAACTTTGAACGACGATGCTTATCAAGAATGTAGCACTTTGAGCCGAATACTCGAAAGTATCCAACTTGGGGTTTGTTACCGGTGAGAAGCTCGTATGCCGTCTTGCCGAGTAGCTTGTGAACATATAAGAGATTTGTTGCGTGACAAGCTGTCTCGACCGCTTCTGCCCAAAAGTGCTTTGGCGTCTTGTATTCATCAAGCATCGTTCTTGCCATTTCGATGAGCGTCCGGTTCTTCCTCTCAACAACTCCATTTTGTTGAGGTGTGTACGTGGCCGAGAACTCGTGTGAAATCCCTTCTTCGTCAAGAAAGGTGTCCACATTTGCGTTCTTGAACTCCGTTCCGTTGTCACTCCGAACCTTCTTGATCTTCACATCAAACTGATTTTGGGCCTTCCTAGCGAAGTTTCTGAAGATCTTCTGGACCTGCGACTTGTCATTAAGAAAGAACACCCACGTAAATCTTGAAAAATCATCAACTATAACTAGACCAAAAGAATTTCCACCGAGACTCTTGTAGGCGTTGGGACCAAAAAGATCCATGTGAGGTAGCTCGAGTGGCCTTCTTGTGGTCATGATGTTCTTCACGGGATGTCTTCCTCCAACCTGTTTACCTGCTTGACAAGCACTGCAAAGTCTATCCTTATCAAATATGACATCATTAATTCCAAGGATATGATTTCCTTTAATAAGCTTGTCAAGGCTTCTCATGCCAACGTGACCTAGTCGTCTATGCCACAACCAACCTTTTGAGGATTTAGCAACAAAGCAAGTTTTAGGTTGCGCCTTTTTAGAGAAATCGACAATGTAAAGATCACCTCTACGCATACCAGTAAAGACCATTTTATGATTGTCTCGACGAAATACTTGGCAATCTACCTCAGTAAATAGGACATTCAACCCGAAATCAGCAAGTCTAGATACTGAAAGTAAGTTGTAGCCAAGAGATTCAACGAGCATGACATTTTGAATGGAACTATCATGTGAGATGGCCACCTTACCAAGGCCAACCACTTTACCCTTTGAATTATCACCAAAGGTGACATATTTTCGAGGGCCGTTGTTTTCAGCAAGCTCACGAAACATCTCTTCATCTCCGGTCATATGATCAGTACATCCACTATCAAGAAACCATTCCTTTCCTCCTGATTCATATCCCCGAAGATTTGCCATAAGACCAAAATGTCTCATTGCATCGTCGAGATCGAAGTCACTATCATCATCATCATCATAATATTCATGTTCATCATGATCTTGTGATTCATCATTTCCTAGAGAGGGTAATTCATCAGACAAATGATCATCAAAGTGGTCGCTTTTATGAATTCTTATGGCTTTGAGTATGATATCATTAATGATTCCAACATCCCCTTTAGCATGCTTAAGATTGGCAAGTTCAAGAAGACATTTACCAAAACTAGGATCACTAGAGTTCATCTTACTCAAGGCAATGGATTTATGGAGAATTTCATCCAAAGTTTTCAAGGAATGATTGGGAAATCGTTCCTCAAGAAATTTCCATATAGTATAGGCACAATCTTGAGTAGGCAAACTAGCAATCAGATTTTTGGGCAATCCTCTAGTGATGAGCTCAATAGTTCTAAGATTGCGAATCATGTCAATATCTGCATCTAGGGTAGGATGCAAGGGATCAATATGGGGTGCACAAGGGCTAGCAATATACTTGTTCAAATGATATTGAATGAAGATTACAAGCATCTCATTTTTCCACTCATGAAAATACTTTCCATCAAGAATAGGCACTCTATGTCTAAGACTCCCTAGAGTAGACACATCCATCTTCCTCCAATGGTGATTAAACCAAGGCAATGGAGACCAAAGCTCTGATACCACTTGTAGGATCTAGAAGTAGATGTGTCTAAAGGGGGGGATTAGACACTTCGTGCTAAAGTTGCAATTTTTAATCCTTTTCGGTTCAAGTGGAGTTTAGGCACAATTTCAATACACACAATACATATCAAGCAAGCATGCAAAGAGTATATGAGCAGCGGAATGTAAAGCATGCAACTTGCAAGAATGTAAAGGGATGGGTTTGGAGATTTCAAACGCAATTGGAGACACGGATGTTTTTCCCGTGGTTCGGATAGGTGGTGCTATCCTACATCCACGTTGATGGAGACTTCAACCCGCGAAGGGTAACGGTTGCGCGAGTCCACACAGGGCTCCACCCAAGGGCAACGGTTGCGCGAGTCCACACAGGGGCTCCACCCACGAAGGGTCCACGAAGAAGCAACCACCCACAAAGGGTCCACGAAGAAGCAACCTTGTCTATCCCACCATGGCCATCGCCCACAAGGACTTGCCTCACTAGCGGTAGATCTTCACGAAGTAGGCGATCTCCTTGCCCTTACAAACTCCTTGGTTCAACTCCACAATCTTGTCGGAGGCTCCCAAGTGACACCTAGCCAATCTAGGAGACACCACTCTCCAAGAAGTAACAAATGGTGTGTAGGTAATGAACTCCTTGCTCTTGTGCTTCAAATGATAGTCTCCCCAACACTCAACTCTCTCTCATAGGATTTGGATTTGGTGGAAAGAAGATTTGAGTGCAACTTGGGAAGGCTAGAGATCAAGATTCATATGGTAGGAATGGAATGTCTTGGTCTCAACACATGAGTAGGTGGTTTTCTCTCAGAACATATGAGTAGGAATGGTGTGTGTGTTCTGGTGGCTCTCTCCTCGAATGAGAAGGAGGTGGAGGGGTATATATAGCCTCCACACAAAATCCAACCGTTACACAGTTTTCCAATCTCGGTGGGACCGAATCAGAGAACTCGGTCTGACCGAAATAGTAAACCTAGTGACCGTTAGGAATTTCGGTGGGACTGACATGCAACTCGGTAGGACCGATTCGGTTAGGGTTTGGGCATAACGTAATCTCGGTGAGGCCGATTACGTTAGGGTTTGGTAGTGGCTCGGTAGACTCGGTAGAACCGAATTGCTAGGGTTTGGTAGTGGCTAATGACAAGTGAAACTCGGTGGCGCCGGATGGGAAGAATCGGTGGGACCGAGTTTGTCTTAGGGTTTAGGTCAAATGTGGATATGGGAAAGTAGTTGAGAATTTTGGAGCATATCATTAAGCACATGAAGCAAGAGGCTCATTAAGCAACACCTCATCCCTCCTTGATTGTATTGGCTTTTCCTATGGACTCAATGTGATCTTGGATCACTAAATGTAAAATGAAGAGTCTTGAGCTTGAAGCTTTAGCCAATCCTTTGTCCTTAGCATCTAAGGAGTTCCCACAACCTTTAGTCCATGCCACTCCATTGTTGAACTTATCTGAAACATGCTAGATAGAAGTGTTAGTCCAACAAGAGATATGTTGTCATCAATTATCAAAACCACCTAGGGAGCACTTGTGCTTTCAGTCGTCCCCCCTGGGGTCCACACCGAGGGCTCCTCCCGAGAGTTCATGCTCCACGGCGCCATGCCTCCTCAGTCCTGGATTCGCCTTCCTCCCTTCTTCGCCTCCATCATCCCGCATGGAGAGCTCCTGGAGCTTTGGCTGTAGCACGCCGGCTGCAGCGCCCTCGCGACCGAGGCAGAGGTCGCGGTCGTTGCCCTGGGCGAGGTCTTCATGACTCGAGGCTGGAGCGAAATCGCCCGGGTTTGTGGGACAAGAGGCACCTTCGCGATCCACTTGGAGTACGGCGGTGCTTCAGTGATGTTCTTCAAGGTCTTCGATGCGAATGGGCGCCGGCTGGAGTGCTACCCTGGGAGAGGTGGTCGGGACCCTGCTACGGCGAGGACTGGGCCCGCCGATCGCTCCCTTGGCGGCTGCTCAAGCGGCGGAGGCGTCGGAGGTTCCAGCGACTCCGGTGAGCTCTTCGCGACTCCAGAGATGAGTGACGACAGCTATAAGCCCCCGAGCCGGCGCTGCTCCTGGAGCAGGGCGGGCTCGTCAGGCCATCGCCGACTCTGATCTGGATGGGGTTGGCGCCGGTGCTTGACGGCCCACTGTTGATGATGGCGTCTTTTGCAGGGGCGCGTGTAGTTATCGTCCTTTTAGGATCTGTTCCCTGCGAGGAATCAAAGACGCGTCCCGTGGGGGCTTGTAAGGTGCCTGTGATCCTGTTTTGTTAATATAACCCTTGTCGTAGAACTGTGCGAGTTGCTCATTCCGTCTTAGCTCAGTTCTCCCTTTCGAACCTCGCGAGGGCTTGGTGCTCTGCGCCGACAGGTCCCAGTCCCAAGGCGGCTTCAACCGTCGCTGGTATGCCAGGTCACGATGCCGTGGTCAAGGCCAGGAGGTGAGCGACCTGGGGTCCAGTAAGAGCCCCTGAGTCGCGATGCTTAGGAGGTCCCCTTTGGCGCTCAAGCAGCCATCGTTCGGTGAGAAAGGAGAGCGGCGTCGCTAACACGGGATTGCATTAGGTGCGGGGATGGTGCCACGGTAGCTGGTGCTTCCGGGTGGTCACTTATCTCGAGAATCAGGGGCCGCTCTCTGGTGTGTCGCCGGGTCCGTGCATCGGCAGGCGTGAGGTTGCTTGGCGAGGTCCTTGCGTGTCCCTCCCCTATCACCTTTGCTCCCCTTTCTGCTCTACGTCCTCGGGTCCCGGCCCTCGAGCGAGTCTCAGCCGTCACTGGTATGCCAGGTCGCGATGCCGTGGACAAGGCCAGAGGGTGAGGGCTGGAGAGCCAGTAGGAGCCCTGAGTCGCGATGCTCAGGCACCCCCCCCCTTTAACGTGCAAGCAGTTCGCGCGGATGAGAGTGAAGGAGACACCGCAAGGGCCTCGCCTGACGCAGCTCCTTTAGGAGATCCTGTAGACCCATCATAGAAAGAACGAGGGGTTGCCATGACAATTGACAGTCAGCTGTTGGTTGCTTCCGAGGGGCGATGAGGCACTGAAGGCTTGACGAGGTGGTGCCATGTAGGGCTGCCGCGGCCAGAGCTCAGCCATTCAGGTTTGTCGGCGTTGCAGGGACGGACCCATGCACAAACGTCGTGCCGTTTGGGAGCAGCTCCGTCAGTTGGCATCAGTTGAGCGGGCAACTAGGTCAAACACATTAGCCACGAAGGAGTGGATTCATTCAAATAGATGCTGGGAAGGCGGACATCACTGGGTCAGGCCCGAGCGACTTGGGGATGATGCAGCCCGTGGGGCGCCCCCACAAAGTAAGCTAACAACATGAAATAAAAGGGATTCATGCCGCAGGGACGGACCCACGCGGCCTGGGAATAATGCAGCCCTGGGGGGCGCTCCCAGCTGGAAATGAAACTTGAAAGATGTCACCTGATGATGTCGAGGACGAAGGAGTGTTGGTGTAGCAGACTCGGTGGGCTGCGGAAGCCGATCCTCACGAGCCCCCAGGCTCAGGGGCCTCAGGAGGCTCCGAAGGCGCTGGTGGCTCTTCGCGGACCATCTCCATCTCTGCCAGGTATGCGGAACGCCTGGCCTCTTGAGCCTCCATGATGCCCCTCATGAGGCGCTGGTACGTGGCAGCCGCATTCGGCAAGCCGTAAGGAATGCGAACGTAGCTGTGGGGTGGACCTTCGCAGCGCCCCACTCGCGAGGGCCAGAGGCGCTCCAGAGAGGCGACTCGATTGAGCCCTTGTATGTCGATGCAGACGCGCAGCCCACCATCCTCGCTTGGATGGGGAGCCACAGCTAGTAGGCGGCGGCCGCCTTTCATGACTCTTGACTCCTGTAGCTCCTGAATGGCCTTGCTGACGAACTCCTGAGGGTCTGGCTCTCCTTGCCTTACTCCTTCTTGAGGGAAACGTGCTTCAAAACACGCCTCCATGTGGTGCCCAAGCGCCTCCCTCGTGACCTTAGCCAGGTCGGTGGCCCTCCAGGGGAGAGCCCCCGAGCCTTGCCTGAGGAGGGCACTGGGCGCACTTTCCAATGCGATGGAAGGAGGTTCCCCCTGGGCAGGCGCGGGCCCTGAGGGTCCTGCCTCCTGAGGGGCCGGGCCGGACGATGTCTTCTTCTTCTTGGGTGTGGTCTCGGGAAGCCTCCTGCTTCCGCGACCCGGGTCTTCCAGTGATGCGGCCTGAAAGGCTCGTTCCTGGGAACACACCGCGTCCTTCTCTTCACAGGGCACCGTGATGACTCCGCCACTTCCTGGCATCTTGAGGACGTTGTAGCCGTCGTGAGTTACGGCCATGAACTTGGCCAACGCTGGGTACCCAAGGATAGCGTTGTACGGTAGGCGAATGTGAGCGACGTCGAAGTCGATGAGCTCGTGCGGTAGTTGTCGCGTGCCCCGAAGGTGACAGGGAGGCGGACCTGCCCAATCGGGACCGTGGAGCCGTCGGTGACTCCGGAGAAAGGCTTGGTTGGCTGAAGCTGGTTGTAGGGCACTTGGAGATTGTTGAATGTTTCCATGGACAAGACGTTGAGCCCTGCCCCACCATCGATGAGGGTCCTGGTGACCACCACGTTGCTGATGATTGGGGAACAAAGCATCGGGAGGACTCCGGTTGTAGCCGCACACTTGAGCTGATCTGCTGAGCTGAACGTGATGGCGTACGCCGACCACCTGAGAGGGCGCGTGGCTTCCAGCTTGGGGAGGACTGCATTCACTTCGCGGGCGAACTGCTTGAAGATGCGTTGAGAGGCTGGGGCTTGAGCCCCGCCCAGGATGCAGGCGACCGCGCGCGGCTCTTGGAAGCCCCCAGCCCCCTTGTCCTGATGGCGGTCCTCGTTTCTCCTTGGCTGCGGCGGCAGCGGAGGGAGGCCTGCGTTGCCTTGCGGGCGATCCTCGCGAGGCTGATCCCTCCAGTCTCCCTCGCGAGGCGGGTCTTGCCAGCGATCCTCGCGAGGTCGATCGCGCCACCCTTGGCGCGGGCAGCGGTCTTCCCAGCGTCCTGCGTTCCTTCCTCCTCCTCGACCGTAGCCCCGGTCACCGCGGTCGGGGCGACGGCCGATCCTTCCTTCTCGCACGGCTCGGAGCTCTTGACATTCGTTGGTGTTGTGGGTGTGGAGGTCGTGGTACACACAGTACCGACTTCCCTTGGAAGGTTCGGGCTGATCTCTGCCCCGCTTGGTGTCTGGTTCTGCCGCGAGCATGGCAGCCCCCTTGCGCTTCACATCCTTGGCCTTGGGCATCTTCTCTTCTGGGTCTGCGGCAGGTAGCTCGAGGAGGGAAAGACGCCCTTCCTCAGCCTTGGCGCACTTGGTTGCCAAGTTGAACAACTCCAAGGAAGTGCACAGGTCTTCATGCATCGCCAACTCCTCCTTCATCTTGACATCGCGCACGCCGTCGGAGAAGGCTGAGATGATGGCCTCCTCGGTCACCTTGGGAATCTTGAGGCGTGCGTTGTTGAAGCGCTGGATGTACTTCTGCAGGGTCTCTCCGGGTTGTTGCTTGATGCAGCGCATGTCGCTCACGGCGGGTGGCCGGTCGCGAGTACCTTGGAAGTTGGCGATGAAGCGGGTGCGCATCTCGTCCCAGGAGGAGATCGTGCCTGGAGCCAGGTTCAGGAGCCAGGTGCGGGCCCCGTCCTTGAGCACCATGGGAAACCAGTTCGCCATGACCGTCTCATCTCCGTTGGCAGCTTCGATTCCCCGCTCATAGAGCTGGAGGAACTCCGCAGGGTCGGTCGTGCCGTCATAACGAGGAGGCAGGTCTGGTTTGAACTTGCCGGGCCACGCGACGCTGCGTAGCTCGGTGGTGAAGGCACGGCAGCCGGCTGTGGCCACGGGAGGCCTTGGGTGACGGAGAGCTTGGTCTTGCATGTCCCCACACGCTGCAGCTGGGAGCAGCGCGGGGTCTTGACGTGCGGGAGCAGGAGCATGGTCGCGACGTGCTGGAGCAGGGAGCGCCCGGGCAGCTTCTTGCGGGCGAGGGACTTCTTGGCAGCTCTGCTCTTGCCGCGCTGGCACCTGACGGAGCGGGTTCCGCCCAGGGGCCACGCGCCTTGGAGCCATGGCGCCTTCTTGAGGAGGAGGCGGCCGGGGCGCCGCCGGAGCTTCGTCGCCCGCGCGAGCGGGTGTGGTGCAGCAAAACGGACGGCGCAGGAGAGCCCCCTGCGGCGCGGACGAGCTCGGCGACGCGGTCGAGCCATTCTTCGTAGACGTCGTCGACGGGACGGTAGCGCAGGAGCTCATTTGCCGTGATGAGCGCAGCTCGAGCCTCCATGGGTGCGCGGAGCGCGCGGGACGAAGAACCAGCTGGGGTGAGCGAGGGAGTAGTGGTGCGGCCGTCTTTCCGCACGGACGGATGCTGAGACGACGCTTGCTGCTCGTCCCCCGCCGGGCCGGTGGCGGCGTTGACGGCAGGTGACGGGGAACGGCGAGGACACCCGCCGACAGGAGCCGTCTGGGCGACGCGGGAAGCGAGAGCGGCTCGGCGCTCGGCGTGGGCCCGACGAGCGTCACACATGGACGCGATGGTCGGAGGAGAACGGGGTGGTGGAAGACGAATTCCGGCGCACCCCTACCTGGCGCGCCAAATGTCGGATTTCGGGTTCCGGCAGACCCTTGAGGTTCTAACACTGGGGTGCGCACGGAGATTTCGCCTTCTACCTACCTGCACCCCTCCGCCTCGCCAAGATCTAAGCTATGGAAAGAACAGCACGAGAGACACAGGGTTTATACTGGTTCGGGCCACCGTTGTGGTGTAATACCCTACTCCAGTGTGTGGTGTGGTGGATTGCCTCTTGGGCTGATGATGATGAGCAATACAAGGAAGAACAGCCTCGCGAGGGTCTGTTCTTGGCTGGGGGGATGAACTGCTAGGAGGAGTTCAGTCACCCTTCTCTCTCTCTCTCTCTCTCTTCTCGATTCTCTCTCTGTGATGCTACTCGATCCCAGCTTGTTTCTGGGTTGGCCAATTCTAGATCCCCTCTAACCTGGGGGTGGCTAGTCCTATTTATAGGCAAAGGCCCTGGGCCTCTTCCCAAATATTAAGCGGGAAGGGTGCCAACAATTGGCCATTTTGAAGGGGAACATCTGGTACACTTATCCTGACTAAAGTTGGTCCTCGCCTGCCAAAGGCTCTGGCGGTGACGCTGGCTTGGGCTCCACAATGACTTCCTCCCTGCCGTTGGGCTGGTCTTGGTCTCGTTGCACCGAAACGGGTGCCTTTGCTTGATGCTCTCGCCTGCGCTTGCTCCCTTTGCACCAAAGAGGAAAGGAGGACACTGCACGGCTGGCGCCCGCCTGGCGCCTTTGGTCGTCATGGCTTGCGTCACGGGCACCTCGTGAGGTACCCGACCTTGATCTCTCCGCCTCCTCACGAGCCAGCCTGATGAGGCCGTGCCTGAGGAAGCTCCATGTTGTCCGCCCCGCGAGGCTTGGCCCCTCGCGAGGGTCTTGGGTCTGTGTTGATGAAGATGGGCTGTGCTGGGCCCCCTTTGAGCCATGCCGCAGGCCGCAGGCAGGCAAGTCTGGGGACCCCCGTTCCCAGAACGCCAACATCGGTATCCCGGTTCTACAAGACAACCTCGACAAAGATAAAACAAATCCAGCAACACCGCCTGAATGTGCCGACAAATCCCGATAGGAGCTGCACATATCTCGTTCTCAGGGCACACTCAGATGAGCGCTCCATACAACTAAAAACCAAACCTCGAGTTTCCCCGAGGGGGCACTGCACAGGGCTCTAGTTTGGACCAACACTCAGAGGAGCACTGGCCCGGGGGGGTTTAAATAAGATGACCCTTGGGCTCCGGAAACCCAAGGGAAAAAGAGGCTAGGTGGCAAATGGTAAAACCAAGGTTGGGCATTGCTGGAGGAGTTTTATTCAAGGGGAACTGTCAAGGGGTTCCCATTATCACCCAACCGCGTAAGGAACGCAAAATCCGGGAACATAACACCGATATGACGGAAACTAGGGCGGCAAGAGTGGAACAAAACACTAGGCAAAAGGCCAAGCCTTCCACCCTTTACCAAGTATATAGATGCAATAAGATAACAATATAATATAATGATATCCCAATACTAAACAATGTTCCAACAAGGAACGATCTCCAATCTTCACCTGCAACTAGCAACGCTATAAGAGGGGCTGAGCAAAGCGGTAACATAGCCAATCAACGGTTTGCTAGGACATGGTGGGTTAGAGGTTTGACATGGCAATTTGGGAGGCATGATAAGCAGGTGGTAGGCATCGTAGCATAGGCATAGCAAAAGAGCGAGCATCTAGCAAGCAAAGACAGAAGTGATTTCGAGGGTATGATCATCTTGCCTGCAAAGTTGTCAGAGTTGACTAGATCCTCGAAAGCAAACTCAACGGGCTCCTCGTTAGAGAACTCGTCTCCCAGCTCTACCCAAACAAGACAACCAAGCAAAAGGAACACAATCAACCCCGTGCAAAGCTCAAACAACATGATGCAAACATGGTATGCGATGCGGGATGCGATATGTGATGCATATGCAAGATTTGGCAAGGAATGATTGAACCTGGCCTCAACATGGAAATCCAAGAGTGCCACTGGAAATAAGAGGTGATTTCGGTTGAAATCGATATAAAGATCACCGGAATCGGATGCACGGTTTGGAAATGGCAAGCAAAACAAATATGGCACCGGTCTGCGATAAACAGCAAGTAGCCAACTAAAAGCATCAAGATAAATATGCTACAGCACTCAAACATGACAACAAAATACATGGAAGGGATACACTCATAATGCTTGACAAAAGATGAACACTAAGCTACGGCCAATTCATCCATTAACAGGTTCAAACAAGCATGGCAAAAGTGCAATTGATAAACAGGTTTCAGACATGGTGAAATTAACACTAGTCTGGAATTTCAGATCAGGTAGCACACTTTGGAGCATGAAAACTATATGCTACAGGAACTTAACATGGAAAAGCAAGGCATGAAATGAAGCTACTCAAAGCACTTAACAAAAGTCCCTTAGTTACCTTGAGCCAAAAGTGATCAGAAAATACATTTGCAAGCATGTGAACATGGCAAAAACATAAACAGATTACAGACTTAGAAAAACTGGAGCATGCAAATCTGTTAACGAGTAGGCATGTTTACGAGCTCGATGCACTCACTAAAGAGAAAGACATGGAAAACAAAGCATACACCCATCAAGGATACATATCATAGAAGCTAGACATGTCAAGAACAACAACATAGCATGCATGGATCAACAACAACATCCTCGGCAAAATCGCTAACAAGTAAACAATCTGCCAGGATTCACGAAATAGCAAAAGTAGAACTCGATTGAATCAAACTAGGGTGCTCCATAATTGCAAACAAAGACATGTATAGATAGAGCACCACAATATTAACAAATCATCCTTACTGATCATCCTCAAAAGAGGCACGGATCACTAGGAAACAACTGAACATATGGCATATTGGTAAAAACAGATCAAGGACTACTTTGCAAGCTTGTGCTAGTCACCACACATATCACAAAAATACATGGATAGCACCTCTGTAAAGATGGAAAAGCATATAACAAAACTCATGTAGAGCTCAGGAGCATATCATGCACACATTAATCATGTCAAAAATGACAAATAGCTATTTGGTCCAGCAGATCTGACAATTAACTCAAATAGCTCTCTTCCAACAGCATTTCGGGCATCAAGCTGAGCTCAAATGAACATGATGCAATGAGATGAAATGATGTGCTCTCTGAGATGAACATTGTGATATGCTACACACCCAAAACGGAGCTACGGATACGAAGTTACGATGCGATGAACATGGCATAAAAATACTGCAGAAGAATGACTTTGAAATATCTCGGGGTCAACCCTAGGTCTTGACCCGATCCAGATCCGGCGCGCATGGAAGCCGAGGATGGCCGGAGAAGGAGGTTCGCCGGAGTTCCCATGCGGTGGCCAGAGCTAGGGCTTGTCGGAGAGCTCGGGGAGGAGGCCGGAGTCGGAGGGAGTTGCGGCGGCGCGGGCAGGCGAGGTCGGCGCCGGGGGAGGAGGCAGGTCGCGGTGGCGTGGATCTCGGGCGGCGGGCGAGAGGCGGCGGCCGGCGAAGCAGGGGCGGCGGTGCGGAGCTCGTCGGCGGCGGGTGCGCGCGGCCGGGCGCGGGAGGCGTCGTGGCGAAGCGGGCGACAAGCGGCGGCGGGCGCGCAGGCCGGGGAGGGCCCCGCGCGGGCCTGGCGGGCCGGCGGCGGAGGGGGCGGCGATGTGGGTCGGCGGCGGCGGGCGGACAACGTCCGGTCTGAATCGGACGCGTCCGGCGGCGAGGTGGAGCTGATCTAGGGTTAGGAGGGGGTCTTTATATAGGCATAGAGGGAGCTAGGAGAGTCCAAAAGAGGTGCGGTTTTCGGCCACGCGATCGTGATCGAACGCTCTAGATGATGGAGAGGGTTTTGGTGGGTTTTGGGCCAAATTGGAAGGGTGTTGGGCTGCAACACACACGAGGCCTTCTCGGTCCCTCGGTTAACTGTTGGAGCATCAAACGAAGTCCAAATGGTACGAAACTTGATAGGCGGTCTACCAGTAGTAAACCAAGGCCGCTTGGAAGTCTCGGTCCAATCCGGAAATGTTTAACCCCCACACACACGAAAGAAGGTAGAAAGGACCACCGGAGGAGATAGGAGCGCCGGAATGCAAAACGGACAATGGGGAAAATGCTCGGATGCATGAGACGAACACGTATGCAAATGCAATGCACATGATGACATGATATGAGAAGCATGACAACGACAACAACACACAGAGACAAAAACCCGAACCCGAGGAAATAAAATAACTTAGTGCCGGAAACGGCAAGAGTTGGAGTACATATAAGGTAAATTACATCCGGGGTGTTACAGGAAACCCCATCTGTCCTCCTGGGTTCGGCGGCCGTGGCTCCTCCTCGTGATCGCTATCCGGCCTGCTTGTTTTCAGCATTTAACTTGCCAGCCTGCTTGAACACCCAACATACTCTGTTGGTGTGATTGGCTGGCTTGTCGGGGGTGCCGTGGATTTGACACGAGCAATCCAGTATGCGATCTAGACTGGACGGAGCCGGAGTATTTCTTTTGAATGCCTTTTTGCGCTGACCAGATCTAGAACCTTTGAACCCGGCGTTGACTGTCGTATCTTCAGATTTATTGCCGTTATTGCGGCGCTTTGGTCTATTACGACGCGGCCTACCGTTAACGTCTTCGGTATCCGAGGTATCCGGATTCCTTGATGTGTTGTTGCTACGAGCCATCCAGCTGCCCTCGCCCGCACAAAAGCGGGTCATGAGTGTTGTGAGGGCTACCATAGATTTCGGCTTCTCCTGGCCGAGGTGGCGGGCGAGCCACTCGTCGCGGATGTTATGCTTAAATGCTGCTAGGGCTTCTGCATCCGGACAGTCTACAATTTGATTTTTCTTGGTCAGGAACCGTGTCCATAATTGTCTGACCGATTCCCCTGGCTGCTGGATTATGTGTCTCAAGTCATCAACATCCGGTGGACGCACATAAGTGCCCTGTAAGTTGTCAAGAAATGCATCTTCCAAATCCTCCCAACTGCCGATGGAATCTGCTGGCAAGCTATTCAGCCAATGCCGAGCTGGTCCTTTGAGTTTTAGTGGGAGGTACTTGATGGCATGTAGATCGTCACCGCGGGCCATGTGGATGTCAAGGAGGAAATCCTCAATCCATACAGCGGGATCTGTTGTGCCATCGTATGATTCGATGTTTACGGGTTTGACACCCTCCGGGAATTCATGATTCATAAATTCATCAGTGAAGCATAGGGGGTGTGCGGCGCCTCTATGCCGGGCTATATCCCGACGTAGTTCGTATGAGTCTTGTCTGCTGTATTCGGCCCGACCGGATTTACTATTTGTGTATCCGACGCGACGATCATCGTCCCGTGTGGGCGCACGTGTTCGTGTCCCGTATATTAACCTTGCGATTTTTGCCTTGCTGTCCAAGATGTCTCGCAGGTCCTCTGTGTTGCCCGAGGCCTTAGTATCTTTGACTGAGTGGCGATGGGGTGCGGACTGAACTTTAGGCTGAAACGCCTCTCTGGCTCGGCCGCGTAGTGGCCGGTCAGCCGCATCGTACACTAGTGAATGAGGCTTCAATGCTTCCTCCTCGAGGTGAGGTAGCAACCTGCGTTTGGCTAACTCTTGGACGGGCGCTCGAATTCATGCTCTTGGGCCGCGAGGACTTCGGTCCATCTGTCTGCTAGCAATTCTTGATCAGCTTGAAGCTGTTGCTGTTTCTTCTTTAGGCTACTTGCCATGGCCATAAGCCAGCGCTTGAAGCGCTCTTGCTCAATGGGGTCCTCGGGCACGATAAACTCGTCGTCGCCGAGGCTCACCTCGTCTTCGGAGAGAGGCATGTAATTTTCCTCCTCCGGTTCTCCATCTGCTGCCCACTCTGGGGGGCTAGCTTGTTCGTCCTCTAGCTCTGCACCGTGCTAGAGGGGATTGTTGTTTTCTTCGGCGCTATCCAGAGTGTTATTATCTCCTGTGCCGGTATCACTGCTCTTGCTGTGGCGAGACATAGAGCGGCGCCACTGACATTGGCGCTTGGGTTGCTTTTTGGAGGGGTCATCGTCCGCTTTCTCGTCGCCATTGGCTTCTTTGGGGGTGTCCACCATGTATATATCATATGAGGAGGTGCCGGTCCAGTGCCCTGAGGGTGGTGGATCCTGTTTGTCTCCGGCTTCGTCATCCATACCGCCGAATTCTTTGGAGCCGAAGTCGAGCATGTTGGTTAAGTCGTCGACAGTGGCTACTAAGTGGGTTGTGGGAGGGCAGCGAATTTCCTCGTCGCCCGCATCCCATTCTAGCCGGACATAGTTCAGCCAAGGTTCTCCTGACAAGGAGAGAGACCTTAATGAATTTAGCACATCCCTGAAGGGTGAGTGCTGAAAGATGTCCGCGGAGGTGAACTCCATGATCGGCGCCCAGTCGGACTCGGCAGGCACGGATATGAGCGGCTCGGAGTCCGTGGCCGTGGATGAATCCAGTGGTTTGGTGACACGGCTCTCGTAAGGGGTAAAGTCAGTATCCGGCTCTATCGCCACTGAGAGTGCGGCCTCCATGGCGGGGTCCATCCCTCCGCTCTCGGATGGCACGACTTGCTCCGGATTGATGGATGGAGTAGTTGCGGATGCGATCTCCTAAATACTATCCGACGGCAGAGTTATGTCATGCTCGTCAAGACTGTACGGCGCGTCCAACATGGGCTCGAATCCGCCGAAGATCAAGTCTCCATGGATGTCGGCCGTGTAGTTCAAGTTTCCAAATCTGACCTGATGGCCAGGGGCGTAGCTCTCAATCTGCTCCAGATGGCCAAGCAAATTGGCCCACAGTGCAAAGCCGCCGAATATGAAGATCTGTCCGGGGAGGAAATCCTCACCCTGGACCACATCGCTAGTGATGATCGAAGGAGCCATCAAGCCTTATGGTGACGACAAAGTGGAACTCTCAATGAAAGCACCAATGTCGGTGTCAAAACCGGCAGATCTCGGGTAGGGGTCCCGAACTGTGTGTCTAAGGTGGATGGTAACACGAGGCATGGGACACGATGTTTTACCCAGGTTCGGGCCCTCTTGATAGAGGTAAAACCCTACGTCCTGCTTGATTGTTCTCGATGATATGAGTACTACAAGAGTAGATCTACCACGAGATCAGAGAGGCTAAACCCTAGAAGCTAGCCTATCGTATGATTGTCTGTTGTCCTACGGACTAAAACCCTTCGGTTTATATAGACACCGGAGGGGGCTAGGGTTACACAAGGTCGGTTACAAAGGAGGAGATATACATATCTGTATTGCCTAGCTTGCCTTCCACGCCAAGTAAAGTCCCATCCAGACACGAGATGAAGTCTTCAATATTGTATCTTCATGGTCCAACTGTCCGGCCAAAGGATATAGTCCGGCTGTCTGGAGACCCCCTAATCCAGGACTCCCTCACCAGCCACTGTCAGTCTCGAGACCAACGCGGGACTGATCATCCAGGCTGAAGCGGGCTATGTCAGGACCCATAGTGCGATGGTAGGGAAGCATAGCAATAACCGAGGTATAGATACAGTTGCTTCTCATAAATGGTAGTAACATTGTGTCAACAGCAGTTGGACCCCTTTCACCATGATTGGATAGTTTTGTCCAACGAAGAGCGAGTTTCCTCCAAGACTTTCAATACTGAACCAGGGAGAAGGTGTTGGCGCTAGTACACTAGTATCCATCCCGAATACCCTGCAACGGATGTTGGAATAGGTCTAGAGAGTGCGACCATGCGAGACAACACCTGCTTCCTTAGTAACATCAACAGTGCCTTGTATATAGACAAGAAGAGGTGATCCATGGGAATAAGTTGCCAGGCGCCACTGAGTATATGGGCCCTGCTCGTCCTCATTCTCGTGATCATCAGCATCGTCATCTCCCCCTTGGTTACAAAAATTTCAAGTATATGTGGTGGAATGTTCATAGGACCTTGGAAACACAAGAAGGTTAATTAATTAGTAAAGGGAAACTAGCTAACCTGCATGCATGTGGATGAAACAATTATAATTACGGTGGAAGACAAACGTACCAAAAGCATGATGATTCCATGCAAAAACAGTGCCACAAGTGGTGGCAACAAACACAAGACCCTCGTATTGAATTACATCACAGTACTCATCCGTGTACAGAAATTGATTTTTTCAGCAATATCCATCAAGGCGTGGAAGTAAGGAAGGCAACAAGCTCGTCGAAGATAGCAACAACTTCATAGTTCGTGTAATCCCAAGAGCGGTTGGGACCTTGACAAATTGCTATCTTTCGTAGACGATAGTTACCATGATCGTATTTGAACTCACGTAGATCATCCGTGTGCTCAACCTCTGGGCAGTCTAAGATTTTTGGAAGTGGAACCCGATGACGAGTGTACACATTCACAAGTTCCCACTTGTAGTTGTACCCAATATAAACAACCCAATCTTCATTTGTGCCTGCCCAAGCCTTGCCCTCTAGCGATGGCATCTTAACATCAAATATATCATTATCAAGAGGCATCAACTTGCACAAGGCAAGGCTTCCGTCGTCCCCGCGCCAGTGAGCAGGGTCATGGTGAAGAAGATAGGGGAGATCAAACCGCTCCTGGACCCCTGGGTTCCTTGTAATGACGTTATTAGTTGAGTCGAGAATGGTCTTGAACGAACCTGTCATGCTAGCCGAGGTGATGATGTCGCATTGATCAATGAGTTCCTCCACCGCGTCATCGTTCAAACCGAGGCAAGAATAACGGGGTCGTTTCCGGCCTGTTCCCTCCATGGAGAAGACGATCGAACAATGGCAGAAGGAAGGGTGAAGGCAAATGGAGGAGGGAGGTGGGAGGAAGAGTGTGCGACAGCAGTTCCAAATCGAGAGTGAAAGGCGAAGAGTCGATGGACGGTTGCCACAATACACGAAGAGGCGCCCCGGCCTACATAGACGTCCGTTCGGAAATTGTACAAAAGGACTCGCCGTTGTGTCACTGACATGTGGGAACGGGACCACATGTTAATGAAACATGGTGTGTAATTTCTCGTGCAAAATGCGATCTGATCGCGTTGGCCCGAGGTGCCACATTAGTTATCGACCTTTATTTTTTAATGGCGTGCCATTCAGTTTTGAAGCACGGCTAACTAGTACTGTATGCAGAGAAAATATAAACAGTATACCACTACTCCACCTCTAGTACTAGTAGTATAAAAAAGATATATAGGTTGGAGCTTCAATGCTTTCTTGCTCAGGGTTGCCCACTTGCTTCTCACACTATCACCCTCTCTCCAGATCTAAAAAAGACGGCCTCTCTATCCCTCCTCACCGGTGGTCACAGATCCGCCGGGGAAGAAAAGGACGTGCAGCTTTGACGCACTCATCGTCGGCGAGCTAGGTCATGCACTGACGACAAGGCCGTCCTCTCAGACCTAGCGCCTGCGCGGGATGGCCTCTGTCCCCAAGCTCGTTGTTGTAGTGTGTGCGGAGGACGACAACCATGAGCGAAGCCACTTCCCGCCGACCCTCGGGTATGCTACCTCTTTTCGAACCATACCCTTGTTTTATTGCCCCATCTGCCACGTCGCTGCATGTGGGTCTTTTTCCACTCCATCTTCCGAATTTGCTATCCTCTGCTCTGCTGGTCACGCAAACGAAAACCTTAACTTGCACTATTAAAGTAAACCCTACTTCATGCAGACTAATCCATGTATGGGTTGACACTACTGCAGGATGCCGCTAACGTGACACTACGATCAGAGACCCTTCGACGAAACTGTGTGCGATGACATAATCACAAACGGTGGTGTAAAAAACCATCAAAAATGTGCAAAACGTTTACGATGGAGGATGCATCAAACATGGTTCAGATTTTAGTTGCGTGTGTGATTCAGGGCATATGGTTCAGTTCAATTAACCGTTTTCGATGAGGAGGAACAAAAGAAATGGCCAGCCAGATGAAGCCGTGTGCGACGTACATCATATGGTTCACTCGAATGAACTATTTGAGATTAGGCAACACAAGAGAAACAGGCAGCCATATGAAGGTGTGTGCGATATAGAGCATACGGTTCACTCGGATGAACTGTTTGTGATTAGGCAACACAAAAGAAACGGTCAGCCAGATCAAGGTGCGTGTGATTGAGGGCATACGCTTCAGAACGATTAACTGTTTGCGATTAGGAAACAGAACATAAACGGGTAAGCCAGATAAAAGTGTCTGCGATTAATGGCATACACTTCACATGGATGAACTATTTGCGATTAGCCACAACAAACCGAAACAATTAGATAGATCAATGTGTGTGCACTAGACGGGCACACCCATTCTAATTAAAAGAAGCGTGCGCGATGGTAATAACGAGCGCGCATGGTTGTTGGAACAAGACGTGTGCTGACATTGCCTATTGCGGTGCACCCTATGGTGCAAACGCCACGTACGCGGCCTAGAAGGCGTACGTGCCCACGTTACGCCTTCCGGGAATAGTGCCGCACTTATAACCGTCAGTAAATTTTGAGCATGCGTCCCGTCCCAATTTTTTTAGAAGAACAGGGAGGCCGCGTCCCATCACATTCCGAATTGCAAACCTGTTCACGTCAATCAAAAGCTAAACGGTTTCCCACTTAGGAGCGTATTACTACGCGGTTATAAATACTACTACTCCAAGATGACTGCACATTCCTCCTCAACTCCTCATCCACAAAAAGTCAAAAACAAACAAGTCATTCATCATCGTTCCCTTGCATCCGCCATGGCCAGCGTGAGTTCTGGGTCGAGAGATTGCCACCAGGGAGAGGCGAGCTTGGAAGCGGAAGCACGAGAGATGTCCCAACTCGCTGCGAAAGCAGCCAACATGTCCCGCTGCACGACCATAGCAGCAGAGAGGTCCCGCCATGCCGCCGAAGCAACATGGAGGACCTGCCGCGCCGTCGATGCAGCAGACTAGTCCTGCTGCACCGCAGAAGCAGAAGAGATGTCCCGCAGCGCCGCGAATGCAGCAGAGATGTCCTCCCGCGCCGCGGCAGCTCAGGAAAATGTCTCGCGGGTAGGCGACGACTCTTACGGGCGCATGTGTGCCCTCGTCCTTAGCCAGATGGATCAGATCTCTAGGTGGGCGAGGTTGCAGGATGACCTGAAAGCCTCATTTGAACAGTCTCCCGACGTCATCCGGTAACTAAATGAGAGCAATGCGAAGCTCTAGGCCGAGTGCGACCTGCTGAGGACGAAGATTGTTGGAAGTGCGGAGTAGTAGGAGCAGACCACTACCTTGTTGAAGAGGACCGGCGTCATCGTCGAGAAACTTATGGATGAGAATGCCATGCGGCGCATCGAGCGCAGAAGGCTGGTGGAGGAATCCGTGGATGCTCTCAAGCAGCATCTTGACGACAAGAAAGAGCTCGTCATCGCTCGCCGTGGAGACTAGTTCCCACGGCCTGCAGCAACGCGTCAAGAAAGTAGAGATCAGCGAGCCAGATCGTTGTCTTCCTTCTTCTTTTGCCCTTGTGTATTTCGGGCGTTGCCGCATGTGGCTTTTTTTAATTATGTTTATAAATATGTAAGACAATTATTATCCAATAGCATCGTCCTTATATTCATCATGCTAGCTATAAGTCGCAGTCGATGCCATATAGGTCCGTCGGATCTTACATCAAGATCCGCGCAAAACTTTATTTTCAGATTTTTCATTTTTCTCTCTTAAATCTCAGTCCAGTGAGACATATAGCCACGCCGTAGAACAGTTGCTCAGGCGCCATTAATGGAGACGTTGGGAGGGAGGTGTGCGGCGGGTAGTGGTCAAAGGGCTCTCCTCCCGATAAGCACGTGCAGGGTCTGATAGAACGCCTCCCGTACCCAAATAGCTACCCCGCACGGCACCTCCTAGCCAACAAAAAAAGGGGATGCGTGGCCGCATGTAATTGGTAAGTTGAACTCCCACGGTTTCAATAATACTTGTGTTTCCGATTTGTAACGTGACAGCACTTGTTCCAAAATGACTTTGTTGATTGTTAATGTGTGCACCTTCGAAAATCAGACAGAAAATTACCACAATATGTTGGGTCCATGTCATGAGACCATGCCAAGTTTCATGATTTTCAGACGTGTTTTGGAATTACAGGAATTAAAAACCCAAGTTTCTCAATCTTTCCGGCCGAGCCACGATGCCAAGATGTTTGAATTTCAGTCACATCTCTTGCATGGGACCTAGAAATTCACCCAAGGACACACATGTGATTTTTCAAACAACTTTGGTGCACTGGAGCCTGTGCTTGTAGTTCAAATTTTAATTATGCACATTAAATGCCCAGAAACTCAATTAATGTATAAAAAGGGTCAAACGAACCCGGTATAATTCCAAAATTAGCACGATACTTCCATTTTGGTCTAATCTGGCTGTCTAAGAAAATTAAGGCGGGAGAAGGCAGTGTACGTATGTCGTTTCGCACACGGAGGTGACACATTCCCTCTCGGAACCACGAGCCTTCTTGAGAGAAGCTCCAGCTAGCAAGAAGCTTACACCAAAGTTTGTCCCAATTCGGCCAAAAAAATTATAGCAGCATGTTTGTGCCATGTCATGAGACCATGCCAACTTTCATGATTTTCAGGCATGTTCTGGAATTACAAGAATTAAAAAAAACCAAGTTTCTCAATCTTTCCGGCCGAGCCACGGGCATAGATGTTTGAATTTCACTCACATCTCTTGCATGGGACCTAGAAATTCACCCAAGGACACACATGTGTTTTTTCAAACAACTTTGTTGCACTACAGCCTATGCTTGTAGTTCAAATTTGAATTATGCACATTAAATGCCCAGAAACTCAATTAATGTATAAAAAGGCCGAACGAACCTGGAATAATTCAAAATTTTAGCACGATACTTCTATTTGGTCTAATCTGGCTGTGTAAAAAAAATTAAGACAGGAGAAGCCAGTGTACGTATGTCGTTACGCACACGGAGGTGACATGTTCCCTCTCGGAACCACGAGCCTTCTTGAGGGAAGCTCCGGTTTGGAAGAAGCTTACACCAAAGCTTGTCCCAATTCGGCCAAAGAAATTACTACAGCATGTTGGTGCCATGTCATGACTATTGGGGAACGCAGTAATTTCAAAAAAAATCCTATGCACACGCAAGATCTATCTAGGTGATGTATAGCAATGAGATGGGAGAGTGTTGTCCACGTACACTCGTAGACCGAAAGCGGAAGCGTTATGACAACGCGGTTGACGTAGTCGTACGTCTTCATGATCCGACCGATCCTAGCACCGAAGGTACGGAACCTCCGCGATCTGCAAACGTTTAGCTCGGTGATGTCCCATGAACTCTAGATCCAGCTGAGGTCGAGGGAGAGTTTCATTAGCACGACGGCATGATGATGGTGATGATAAAGTTGCAGATGCAGGGCTTCGCCTAAGCACTACAACGATATGATCGAGGTGGAAATCTATGGAGGGGGCCACCGCACACGGTTAAACAATCAACTTGTGTGTTCTAGGGTGCCCCCTCCCCACGTATATAAAGGACGGAGGGGGAGGCCGGCCGGCCCTCCTAGGCGCACCAAGGGGGCATGAATCCTCCTCCTAGTAGGAGTAGGACTCCCCCCTTTCCTAGTCCTACTAGGAGAAGAGGGAAGGAGAGGAGAGGGAGAAGGAAAGAGGGGGGTGCCGCCCCCTCCCTAGTTCAATTCGGACCAGCCCATGGGGGGGCCCATGGCCACCCCTTGAGGCCCTTCTCTCCTTTCCCGTATGGCCCATTAAGGCCCATTACTTCCTCCGGCGAATTCCCGTAACTCTCCGATACTCCGAAAAATACCCAAATCACTCAGAACCTTTCCGATGTCCGAATATAGCCTTCCAATATATCGATCTTTACATCTCGACCATTTCAAGACTCCTCGTCATGTCGGTGATCCCATCCGGGACTCCGAACAACCTTCGGTACATCAAATCACATAACTCATAATACAAATTGTCATCGAACATTAAGCGTGCGGACCCTACGGGTTCGAGAACTATGTAGACATGACCGAGACTCATCTCCAGTCAATAACCAATAGCGGAACCTGGATGCTCATATTGGTTCCTACATATTCTACGACGATCTTTATCGGTCAAACCGCATAACAACATACGTTGTTCCCTTTATCATCGGTATGTTACTTGCCTGAGATTCGATCGTCGGTATCCTCATACCTAGTTCAATCTCATTACTAGCAAGTCTCTTTACTCGTCCCGTAATGCATCATCCTGCAACTAACTCATTAGTCACATTGCTTGCAAGGCTTATAGTGATATGCATAACCGAGAGGCCCCAGAGATACCTCTCCGACAATCGAAGTGACAAATCCTAATCTCGATCTGTGCCAACTCAACAAACACCATCGGAGACACCTGTAGAGCATCTTTATAATCACCCAGTTACGTTGTGACGTTTGATAGCACACTAAGTGTTCCTCCGGTATTCAGGAGTTGCATAATCTCATAGTCATAGGAACATGTATAAGTCATGAAGAAAGCAATAGCAATAAACTAAACGATCATAGTGCTAAAGCTAACAGATGGGTCTAGTCCATCACATCATTCTCTAATGATGTGATCCCGTTCATCAAATGACAACACATGTCCATGGCTAGGAAACTTAACCATCTTTGATTAACAAGCTAGTCAAGTAGAGGCATACTAGGGACACTCTGTTTGTCTATGTATTCACACATGTACTATGTTTCCGGTTAATACAATTCTAGCATGAATAATAAACAATTTTCATCATATAAGGAAATAAACAATAACTTTATTATTGCTTCTAGGGCATATTTCCTTCAGTCTCCCACTTGCACTAGAGTCAATAATCTAGTTCACATCGTCATGTGATTTAACACCAATAGTTCACATCTTTATGTGATTAGTTCACATCTCCATGTGACTAATACCCAAAGGGTTTACTAGAGTCAATAATCTAGTTCACATGCTATGTGATTAACACCCAAAGAGTGATCATGTTTTGCTTGTGAGAGAAGTTTAGTCTACGGGTCTGCAACATTCAGATCCGTATGTATTTTGCAAATTTCTGTGTCTACAATTCTCTACACAGAGCTACTCTAGCTAATTGCTGCCACTTTTTTTGACTATGTACTGCAAGGCAACAGCCTCATAGTCCTTTATTCATATCAAAAACAAACAAAAGGTTCTCTGTACAACTAAAGAGAAAGAAAAAAATTACAAAGAGAGCTATCATACTTACAAAGAGATTTAGGGGAGAGAGGCTATCCAAGCTAATAGACTGTCCCTATATTTACATTTGATTCTGTGAGCTAGTAAAGAGAGATCATGCACAAAATTTCTCCTCCAAGCTCTAAAACTTGGAGTCTCGTTTCTAAAGATCTTGCCATTCCTCTGTGTCCAAATGTTCCATGTGGCAATAAAAACCGCCTCAGAATAGAAAGGCTTATTGAAATCCTTTCTAGAAGCTGAAGCCATCATGAAGGTAGACTGATTGGGCGCTGCTGGCCAGGAAATCCCAAGATAATTCCATACTACTTGACTAAAATTGTGAGAGGTGGATTCTATCTTCATGAAAGGAAGATTGGCAAAGAACACAAGTATCATCCTGGATATTCCAGTGCCTTCTCTGCATCATGTCCCGTGTGTTAAGACGGTCCATCAATAAAAGCCATCCAAAAACCTTGATCTTGAGGGTACAGGAGCATTTCCAAACATATTTGAAAATTGGGTCAATCCTCAAATGGGAGAAGGAGAACTCATGGTAGAGTTTGGATTGAAACTCTCCAGATTTTGATGGCCATTTCCAAACATCCTTCTCTTCTGACTGCAAGTTTATGGGTTGCAACAAAGTCTGGAGTTGGGTTAGTTCCATATATGCCTCCAAAGAGAAAGGTAAATGAAAACCTTCAACAGTCGACTGGTAAGAAAAAAAGTCTTTGACTGTTATCGTGTCATCAATGGCAAATGAATGAAGTCTAGGGACTCGATCCTTAAGAGCAATCATTTTGTTGTCAATTTGCCAACGATCAAGCCAGAAGACAATAGTATCTCCAGCATGCACTTGTGGTGTGGCAAGCAAACAAAACTTTTCATACAACTTGAGCACATCGCGCCACCAAAACGAGCCACAGAGCTGAGTAACTTGTGGGGGTGAGGAATGATAATATGAATCCCAAATGAGGTTAACACATGGGACATCTTTCTTATTGAAGAACTTGAACAGATGTTTGATCAGAAGAGCTTCATTATGCACGCCCAGATGAGTGACACCTAGCCCTCCATACTTCTTTGGCTCGCAAACCAACTCCCAAGCATCTAGAGATTGTCTTGGATTTTCAGTATTCCCCCTCCAAAGACACTGCCGTTCAATCCTTTCAATCTGCTTGAGGATACCCTGTGGTATAGATAAAGAGCAGAGAAAGTAAATGGGCATCGACGTGAGGGCTGACTGCAGTAGTTGAAGCCGGTTGCCTTGGTTGAGGAGACAAGAAGTTGCAGATAATCTTCTCTCAATGCGATCAACAAGAGGCAAAAGGTCGTAAATGGTCGGCCTAGAGGTACCCATGGGTAGTCCAAGATACGTGAAAGGCATTGATCCAACAGAGCATCCAAGTAGGGCAGCAATACGAATTCCTTCTTCCTTAGACATGTTCATTGGGATGAGTGAAGATTTACTGAAGTTGACCCGCAAACCCGTGGATTCAGCAAAATTGTGTAACATATCCTTGAGAGCAATCAATTGGCTGTCAACCGCTGGCGAAACAATCAGTGTGTCATTCGCATACTGAACAATCGGATAGTCGTTAGACCTTGTTGGGATAGGTAAGCTGAGGATGTTATGAGTGCACATGTCATTCACCACAGATTGCAGAAGATCCACCGCAATGACAAAGAGGAGAGGCGATAGAGGATCGCCTTGACGAACACCGCACTTTCACTGAAAGTGTTGACCAGGAACCCCATTTAACAATACCGCAGAAGAACCAGATGAGAGAAGGTTACTGACCCAACCATTCCAACGATCATCAAAGCCCTTGTACTTAAGAATTCTGAGTATGGCATCATGCTCAATCGTGTCCAACGCTTTAGTGAAATCCAGTTTCAATAAAACAATGGTCCTCTTAGAAGCTTTGCACTGGTGTATATATTCAAAACACCATGCAAGGTAGTCTTGGATAGAGCGACACTTGAGGAAGCCATATTGGTTACGGTGGATGCATTGGAGTATTACTTTCTGCAACCGATTTGCCAGAAGCTTGGTTAAGAACTTAAGACATGTATTAGTTAAAGAGATTGGCCGAAAGTCACCAACAGTCTCAGGGCTTAACTTCTTAGGAATGAGGGTAATGAGAGATGTGTTAAGACATTCCAAGCTGCATTTTACCTCATAGAACTCAGCAACCAACTTCATAAAATCTGGTTTAAGAACACTCCAACATTTCTTTAGGAAAAGGCCTGTAAATCCATTCGGGCCAGGGGCTCGGTCAGACGGTAAATGTTTAATGACCTCCTCCACTTCATCATCAGTGAATGGCTTGGATAAATCTTGAAGCCCTTCAACTCTAGTCAGGAGGTTATCAAGGTCGGAGGTCATGCGAATACCCTTGGCTTGACCCATGCGCTGCTTGAAATCACACCAAAACATGGAAGCTAACTGATGATGATCAGTCACAACCTCTCCTGCATCATTTTTAATCGAGGTGATGGTATTCCGTCGGTAGCGCTCTGTAGCCATGGTGTGAAAAAATTCCGTGTTTTCCTCGCCCACTTTGATGAATCTGATGGTACAGCGCTGCTTCCTTTAGATGAATTGCAAACGAAGAATATCCTCAAGATGGAGTTTAACAATTTTACGAAAATTCAACTCTCGCAAAGTGAGCACCCGAAGTTCCTCCAAACCATCAAAGTGCAGGATCACCTTGTTGCAATCAGCAATTAGAGCTTTAACCTTCGAAAGGCTTACGTGCCACATCTTAAGAGCATAATAGAGTGATTTAAACTTGGCCGAAATTATACCAGGAGCAGATGACCTCTGAACATGCTTGTTCCAAACTTCAGAAACACATTCAGCAAAACCTGGGAGGTTTACCCAATAATTTTCAAAATGGAAGACCTTGGCTTTCGGAATAGAAGTGGCAACAGAAACTACACAAGGTACATGATCCGATGATGTCCGTGCGAGGGGCATAACCATTGTATTAGGATGATCAGAGGTCCAAGATACCGTGGTGAAAAACCAGTCAATCTATTCGAGAAGAGGATTTGCTTTCATATTGGACCAAGTAAACTGCCGACCCTTTATTGGTAACTCCAATTGCTGCCACTTTCAATATGTATATAGATCGAGGCTTAGAGTAATCTAGATTGGTGTCAAAAGCTTGCATCGATGTAACTCCTTACGACGAACTCTTTTATCACCTCCATAACCGAGAAATATTTCCTTAGTCCTCTAAGGATAATTTTGACCGTTGTTCAGTGATCTACTCCTAGATCACTGTTGTACTCCCTAGCCAAAATCATGCTAAGGTATACAATAGGTCTGGTACACAACATAGCATACTTTATAGAACCTATGACTGAGGCATAGGGAATGACTTTTTCATTCTCTTTCTATTTTCTGCCGTGGTCTGGTTTTGAGTCTTTACTCAACTTCACACCTTGCAACATAGGCAAGAATCCTTCTTTGACTGTTCCATTTTGAACTACTTCAAAAGTTTTTCAAGGTCTATACTCATTGAAAAAATTTATCAAGCGTCTTGTTCTATCTCTATAGATCTTGATGCTCAATATGTAAGCAGCTTCACCAAGGTCTTTCTTTGAGAAAATCCTTTCAAACACTCCTTTATGCTTTCCAGAAAATTCTACATTATTTCTTATCATCAATATGTCATTCACATATACTTATCAGAAATGTTGTAGTGCTCCCACTCACTTTCTTGTAAATACAGGCGTCACCACAAGTCTGCATAAAACTATATGCTTTGATCAACTCATCAAAGCGTATATTCCAACTCCGAGATGTTTGCACCAGTCCATAGATGGATCGATGGAGCTTGCACACTTTGTTAGCACCTTTAGGATTGATAAAACTTTCTTGTTGTATCATATACAACTCTTCTTTAACAAATCCATTAAGGAACGCAGTTTTGACATCCATTTGCTAGATTTCATAAAATGTGGCAATTGCTAACATGATTCGGACAGACTTTAAGCATCGCTACGAGTGAGAAAATCTCATTGTACTCAACACCTTGAACTTGTCGAAAACTTTTTGCGACAATTCGAACTTTGTAGATAGTAACACTACTATCAGCATCCGTCTTCCTCTTGAAGATCCATTTATTCTCAATGGCTTGCCAATCAACGGGCAAGTCCACCAAAGTCCACACTTTGTTCTCATACATGGATTCTATCTCAGATTTGATGGCCTCAAGCCATTTTGCGGAATCTGGGCTCATCATCGCTTCCACATAGTTAGTAGGTTCATCATGGTCAAGTGGCATGGCCTCTAGAACAGGATTACCGTACCACTCTGGTGCGGATCTTACTCTGGTTGACCTATGAGGTTCGGTAGTTACTTGATTAGAAGTTTCCATGATCATCATCATTAGCTTCCTCACTAATTAGTGTAGGAATCACTCGAACTGATTTCTGTGATGAACTACTTTCCAATAAGGGAGCAGGTACAATTACCTCATCAAGTTCTACTTTCCTCCCTCTCACTTCTTTCGAGAGAAACTTCTTCTCTAGAAAGGATCCACTCTTAGAAACAAAGACCTTGCCTTCGAATCTGTGATAAAAGGTGTACCCAACAGTTTGTTTTGGGTATCCTATGAAGACGCACTTCTCCGATTCGGGTTTGAGCTTATCAGGTTGAAACTTTTTCACATAAGCATCGCAACCCCAAACTATAAGAAACGACAGCTTAGGTTTCTTGTTAAACCACAGTTCATATGGTGTCGTCTCAATGGATTTTTAGACGGTGCCCTATTTAACGTGAATGCAGATGTCTCTAATGCACAACCCCAAAACGATAGTGGTAATTTGGTAAGAGACATCATAGATTGCACCATATCTAATAAAGTACGATTATGATGTTCAGACACACTATTACATTGTGGTGTTCCAGTTGGCATGAGTTGTGAAACTATTCCACATTGTTTCAAATGAAGACCAAACTCGTAACTCAAATATTTGTTTCCACGAACAGATCATAGAAACTTTATTTTCTTGTTACGATGATTTTCCACTTCACTCTGAATTTCTTTGAACTTTTCAAATGTTTCAGACTTATGTTTCATCAAGTATATATACCCATATCTGCTCAAATCATCTATGAAGGTAAGAAAATAACGATACCCGCCGCGAGCCTCAACACTCATTGGACCGCATACATCGGTATCTATTATTTCCAATAAGTCAGTGGCTCGCTCCATTGTTCCAGAGAACAGAGTGTTAGTCATCTTGCCCATGAGGCATGGTTCACAAGCATCAAGTGATTCCAAAAGTCCATCCGCATGGAGTTTCTTCATGCGCTTTACACCAATATGACCTAAACGGCAGTGCCATAAGTATGTTGCACTATCATTATCAACTTTGCATATTTTGGCATCAATATTATGAATATGTGTATCACTACAATCGAGATTCAGTAAACCATTCACCTTGGGTGTATGACCTCAGAAGGTATTATTCATATAAACAGAATAACAATTATTCTTTGACTTAAATGAATAACTGTATTGCAATAAACATGATCCAATCATATTATGCTCAACACAAACACCAAATAACATTTATTTTAGGTTCAACACTAATCCCGAAGGTAAAAGGAGTGTGTGATGGTGATCTTATCAACCTTGGAATCATATCCAACACACATCGTCACCTTGCCCTTAACTAGTCTCTGTTCATTTTGCAACTCCTGTTTCGAGTTACTAATCTTAGCAACTGAACCAGTATCAAATACCTTGGGGTTACTATGAACACTAGTAAAGTACACATAAATAACATGTATATCAAATATACTTTTGTTCACTTTGCCATCCTTCTTATCCGCCAAGTATTTGTGGTAGTTCCGCTTCTAGTGACCATTCCCTTTGCAGTAGAAGTACTCAGTTTCAGGATTAGGTCTAGCTTTGGGCTTCTTCACGGGAGTGGCAACTTGCTTGCCCTTCTTCTCGAAGTTCCCTTTATTTCCCTTGCCCTTTTACTTGAAACTAGTGGTCTTGTCAACCATCAGCACTTGATGCTTTTTCTTGATTTCTACCTTCGCCAATTTTAGCATTGCGAAGAGCTTGGGAATCTATTCCGTTATCCCTTGCATATTATAGTTCATCACGAAGTTCTAGTAACTTGGTGATAGTGACTAGAGAACTCTATCAATCACTATATTATCTGGAAGATTAACTCCCACTTGATTCAAGTGATTGTAGTACTCAGACATTCGTAGCACATGCTCACTAGCTGAGCTATTCTCCTCCATCTTGGAGGCAAAGTACTTGTCAGAGGTCTCATACCTCTTAACACGGGCATGAGTCTGAAATACCAATTTCAGCTATTGGAACATCTCATATGCTCTGTGGCATTCAAAATGTTTTTGAAGTCCCGGTTCTAAGCCGTAAAGTATGGCGCACTAAACTATCAAGTAGTCATCATACCGAGCTTGTCAAACATTCATAACGTCTGCATCTGCTCCTGCAAAAGGTCCATCACCTAGCGGTGCATCAAGGACATAATTCTTCTGTGCAGCAATGAGGATAATCCTCAGATCACGAATCCAGTCCGCATCATTGCTACTATTATATTTCAACATAGTTTTCTCTAGGAACATATCGTAAATAAAACGGGGAAGCTATACACGAGTAGTTGATCTACAACATAGATATGCAAATACTATTAGGACTAAGTTCATGATAAATTTAAGTTCAATTAATCATATTACTTAAGAACTCCCACTTAGATAGACATCCCTCTAATCATCTAAGTGATCACGTGATCCATATCAACTAAACCATGTCCGATCATCACGTGAGATGGAGTAGTTTTCAATGGTGAACATCACTATGTTGATGATATCTACTATATGATTCACGCTCGACCTTTTGGTCTCAGTGTTCTGAGGCCATATCTGCATATGCTAGGCTCGTCAAGTTTAACCCAAGTATTCTGCGTGTGCAAAACTGGCTTGCACCCATTGCATGTGAACGTAGAGCTTATCACACCCGATCATCACATGGTGTCTCGGCACGACGAACTGTCGCAACGGTGCATACTTAGGGAGAACACTTATACCTTGAAATTGTAGTAAGGGATCATCTCATAATGCTACCGTCGTACTAAGGAAAATAGGATGCGTAAAAGATAAACATCACATGCAATCAAAATATGTGACATGATATGGCCATCATCATCTTGTGCCTTTGATCTCCATCTCCAAAGTACCGTCATGATCTCCATCGTCACCGGCATGACACCACGATCTCGATCATCATGATCTTTATCAACGTGTCATCACATGGTCGTCTCGCCAACTATTGCTCTTGCAACTATTGCTATCACATAGTAATAAAGTAAAGCAATTATATGGCGCTTGGATCTTATGCAATAATGAGACAATCATAAGGCTCCTGCCAGTTGCCGATAACTTTAACAAAACATGATCATCTTATACAACAATTTATATCTCATCATGTCTTGACCATATCACATCACAACATGCCCTGCAAAAACAAGTTACACGTCCCCTACTTTGTTGTTGCAAGTTTTACGTGGCTGCTACGGGCTTAGCAAGAACCGTTCTTACCTACGGCATAAAAACCACAACGTGGTATAGTGATTGCTTTTTGATCTTTAGAAAGAACCCTATTCATTGAATCCGATTCAACTAAAGTTGGAGAAACAGACACCCTCCAGCCACCTATGTGCAAAGCACGTCAGTAGAACCAGTCTCATGAACGCAGTCATGTAATGTCGGTCCGGGCCATTTCATCCAACAATACCATCGAATCAAGAAACAACTAGTGACGGCAAGCAATATGTATATACCCATGCCCACAACTCATTTGTGTTCTACTCATGCATATAACATCTACGCACAGACCTGGCTTGGATGCTGTTGGGGAACGCAGTAATTTCAAAAAAAATCCTACGCACATGCAAGATCTATCTAGGTGATGTATAGAAGCGAGAGGGGAGAGTGTTGTCCATGTACACTCGTAGACCGAAAGCAGAAGTGTTATGACAACACGGTTGATGTAGTCGTACGTCTTCACGATCCGACCGATCGTAGCACCGAAGGTACAACACCTCCGCGATCGGCACACATTCAGCTCGGTGACGTCCCACGAACTCTAAATCCAGCTATGGTTGAGGGAGAGTTTTTTTAGCACGATGGCGTGATGACGGTGATGATGAAGTTATCGACGCGGGACTTTGCCTAAGCACTACAATGATATGAACGAGGTGGAAATCTGTGGAGGGGGCACCGCACACGGTTAAACAATCAACTTGTGTGTTCTAGGGTGCCCCCTCCCCACGTATATAAAGGAGGGAGGGGAGGCCGGCTGACCCTCATAGGCGCGCCAAGGGGGGAGGAATCCTCCTCCTAGTAGGAGTAGGACTCCCCCCTTTCCTAGTCCTACTAGGAGAAGAAGGAAGGAGAGGAGAGGGAGAAGGAAAGAGGGGGGCGCAGCCCCCTCCCTAGTCTAATTCGGACAAGCCCATGGGGGGGCGGCCACCCCTTGAGGCCCTTCTCTCCTTTTCCATATGGCCCATTAAGGCCCACTACTTCCTCCGGTGAATTCCCGTAACTCTCCGGTACTCCGAAAAATACCTGAATCACTCGAAACCTTTCAGATGTCTGAATATAGCCTTCCAATATATCGATCCTTACGTCTCGACCATTTAGAGACTCCTCGTCATGTTCGTGATCTCATCCGGGACTCCGGACAACCTTCAGTACGTCAAATCACATAACTCATAATACAAATCATCATCGAACGTTAAGCGTGCGGACCCTACAGGTTTGAGAACTATGTAGACATGACCGAGACTCATCTCCAGTCAATAACCAATAGCGGAACCTGGATGCTCATATTGGTTCCTACATATTCTACGAAGATCTTTATCGGTCAAACCGCATAACAACATACGTTGTTCCCTTTGTCATCGGTATGTTACTTGCCCGAGATGCGATCGCCGGTATCCTCATACCTAGTTCAATCTCGTTACCGGCAAGTCTCTTTACTCGTTCCGTAATGCATCATCCCACAACTAACTCATTGTCACATTGCTTGCAAGGCTTATAGTGATGTGCATTACCGAGAGGGCCCAGAGATACCTCTCCGACAATCGGAGTAACAAATCCTAATCTCAATCTATGCCAACTCAACAAACACCATCGGAGACACGTGTAGAGCATATTTATAATTACCCAGTTATGCTATGACGTTTGATAGCACACTAAGTGTTCCTCCAGTATTCGGGAGTTGCATAATCTCATAGTCATAGGAATATGTATAAGTCATGAAGAAAGTAATAGCAATAAACTAAATGATCATAGTGCTAAGCTAATGGATGGGTCTAGTCCATCACATCATTCACTAATGATGTGATCCCGTTCATCAAATGACAACACATGTCCGTGGCTAGGAAACTTAACCATCTTTGATTAACGAGCTAGTCAAGTAGAGGCATACTAGGGACACTCTGTTTGTCTATATATTCACACATGTACTAAGTTTTTGGTTAATACAATTCTAGCATGAATAATAAAAATTTAACTTGATATAAGGAAATAAATAGTAACTTTATTATTGCCTCTAGGGCATATTTCCTTCGATGACACCATGCCAAGTTTCATGATTTTCAGGCGTGTTTTGGAATTACAGGAATTAAAAAACCAAGTTTCTCAATCTTTCCGGCCGAGCCACAACGCCCAGATGTTTGAATTTCACTCCCATCTCTTGCATGGGACCTAGAAATTCACCCAAGGACACACATGTGATTTTTCAAACAACTTTGGTGCATTGGAGCACGTGCTTGTAGTTCAAATTTGAATTGTGCACATTAAATGCGCAGAAACTCAATTAATGTATAAAAAGGCCAAACTAAACCGGAATAATTCCAAATTTTAGCATGGTACTTCTATTTGGTCTAATCTGGTTGTGTAAAAAAATTAAGGCGGGAGAAGGTAGTGTACGTATGTCGTTTCAGACACGGAGGTGACATGTTCCCTCTTAGAACCACGAGCCTTCTTCGGGGAAGCTCCGGTTAGCAAGAAGCTTACACCAAAGCTATCGGCATTCTGGGAACGGGGGTCCCTAGACTTGCCTGCCTGCGGCCCACGGCGTGGCTTTGCTAGCAGGCATGTACGACCCATCTTCATCAACAAGGCATTCATGTCCTTCGCGAGGGGCCAAGACTCGCGAGGCGGACGGTGCAAGAGCTCCTCAGGAGCGGCCTCGCCAGGCAGGCTCGCGAGGGGCGGAGAGATCAAGGCAAGGCAAACCTCACGAGGTTCACATGACGGGAGCCATGACGATCGAGACCAGGCGGGCGCCAGCGCGCGCAGCGTCCTTGTTTCCTCTTTGGTGCTAAGGGGCAAGCGCAGGCGCGGAGTACCGAGGCATCATGCAAAGGTTTCCATATCAGTCCAGCGAGACCAAGACCAGCAGGATGGCAAGACGGAGGTCACCATGGAGCCCAAGGCGGCATCACCACCAGAGCCTTTTGCAGGTGAAGACCACTTTTGTCAGGATAAGCTGTACTAGTTGTCCCCCTTCGAATTGGCCGTTGTGGGATCCCTTCCCGCTCGATATTTGGGAACAGGACCAAGGGCACTATAAATGGAACTAGCCACCATCATAGCTGGGGGCAACTTCATCGGAGACTTGGGCAACCTCATCTTAGACTAGAACTAGTTCATGCCCACAATCACATCCACAAAACACAAGAACACCTCAACCTCAGGAGGTTGTTCTTCCCATTGTACTGTTCATCCTCATCCCGAGAGGCAATCCGCCACCACCACAGTGGAGTAGGGTATTACACCACAACGGTGGCCCGAACCAGTATAAATCTTGTGTCCTTTGTGTTGCGAGTTCATGGAGTTAGTTCGTAAGATCTTAGCTGAGTTAGGACGTGGATCGGTAGGGGGGAAATCTTCACGCACACCCCATTGTTCGAACCTTAAGGTTTTTGCCAGAACCCGTGATCCAACATTGGGCGCGCCAGGTAGGGGTGCGCCGAAGCTTCCCTTCCATTGCTCCGTCACATCGCTTCATCGTCTCCATGGCGGACGCACGCCGCGCCCACGCCGAGCGCCAGGCTGCCCTCGCCACCCGCGTTGCTCAGACGGCCCCTGTCGGCGGGCCACCCGGTCGCTCTCCATCGCCTGCCGCCAACGCCGCCACCGGCCCGACGGGGAACGAGTAGCAAGCGTCCTCGCTACACCCCTCGGTGCGACAGGACGGCCGCACCACCACTTCATCACTGACTCCCGTTGGTTCGTTGTCTCACGCTTGTCTCATTCCCACGGACGCACTGGCTGCGCTCCTCATGGCGCACGAGCTCCTGCGCTACCGCCCAGCCGACGACCTTTATGAGGACTGGCTTGACCGCATGGCCGAGCTTGTCCGCGCTGCAGGGGGCTCTCCTGCGCCGTCCCTCTCTTTGCCTCGCCCTCCATCAGCCACGGGCGACGCAGCTCACGAAGCACCTCCACCACCTCTGCACCAAGACCACGCCCTAGCGCAAAGGCGCGCGTCTCCACGGCGTGACCCACCGCGTCCAGCGCCCGCGCGTGAAGAAAGAAGCTGTCAAGAAGTCCCTCGACCGCAAGAGAACGCTCCGCCACTCCTCGCACCGCTGCGCCAGGATCGTTTGCTGCGGCAAGGCCCCGCGCCGCTTGCCGTAGCGGTGCGCGGGCACCAAGACCAAGTTCCCCCTCCACGGCGGCCCCCGGTGACCACGACCGGCTACCGCGCCTTCACCCCAGAGCTGCGTAGCATCGCCTGGCTGGGAAAGTTCAAGCCAGATCTGCCTCCTCGCTACGACGGCACCCCTGACCCCGCGGAGTTCCTGCAGCTCTACGAGCTGAGCATCGAGGCGGCCAACGGCGACGAGAAAGTCATGGCGAACTGGTTTCCCATGGCCCTCAAGGATGACACCCGATCCTGGCTCCTGAACCTGCCTCCAGGCTCGATCTCCTCCTGGGACGAGATGCGCAACCGCTTCGTCGCCAACTTCCAGGGCACTCGCGACCGCCCCCCGGCCGCGGGTGACCTGCGTCGCGTCAAGCAACAACCAGGAGAGACCCTCCAGAAATACATCCAGCGCTTCAACAACGTTCGTCTCAAGATACCCAAGGTGACGGACGAAGCCATCATCTCCGCGTTCTCTAATGGCATCTGTGACGTCAAGATGAAGGAGGAGATCGCCATCCACGAGGAGATGTGCACGTCTTTGGAGTTGTTCAACCTGGCGACCAAGTGCGCCAGAGCTGAGGAGGGGCGCCTCTCCCTCCTCGAGCTCCTGGCTGCAGACCCGGGGGAGAAGAAAGCCAAGGCCAAGGACGTGAAGTGCAAGGGAGCAGCTGTGGTCGCGGCGGAACCGGACACCAAGCGCGGCAGAGACCAGCCCAAGTCATCCAAGAGCAGCCGACCATTCTGTGCCTTCCATAACCTACATACCCACAACACCAGCGACTGTCAAGAGCTTAGAGCCATTCGAGAAGGACGCTTCGGTCGACGCCCCGAGCGCAGCGAACGGGGCTACGGCCGAGGAGGAGGACATGGTGGCGGACGCTGGGATGACCGTGGCCCACGCCAGGAGTGGCGCGACCGGCCTCGTGAGGACCGCTGGCAGGATCAGCCTCACGAGGGTGCCTGGAGGGACCAGCCTCGTGAGGATCGTCCTGAAGGCAACGCTGGCCTTCCTCCACTACCGCCACCACCCAGAAGGAATGATGACCACCATCAAGACGAGGGGGCTGGGGGCTTCCAGGAGCCGCGTGCTATCGCCTGCATCTTGGGCGGAGCTCAAGCCCCAGCCTCGCAGTGTATCTTCAAACAGTTTGCTCGCGAAGTAAATGTAGTCCTCCCCAACCTCGAGGCCACACGCCCGCTCAGATGGTCCAAGTGCCCCATCAAGTTCAGTTCGGCAGATCAGCTCAAGTGTGTAGCTACTACAGGCGTCCTCCCAATGCTTTGTTCACCAGTCATCAGCAACGTGCAAGCTAGCAAGACCCTCATCGACGGCGGCGCAGGGCTCAATGTCCTGTCCGTTGACACGTTCGACAACCTCCAAGTGCCATATGACCAGCTTCAGCCTACCAAGCCTTTCTCAGGAGTGACCGACGGCTCTACTATCCCGATCGGGCAGGTCTGCCTCCCCGTTACCTTCGGAGAACGCAACAACTACCGCACCGAACTCATCGACTTTGATGTCGCCTACATCCGCCTGCCATACAACGCCATCCTTGGGTATCCAGCCCTGGCCAAGTTCATGGCGGTGACCCATCATAGCTACAATGTCCTCAAGATGCCGGGAAGCGGCAGAATCATCACAGTCCCATGCGAGGAAAGAGACGCGGTGTGCTCCCTCCAGCGTTGAGGGAGTCCTGGATTAGGGGGTCCTTGTACAGCCGGACTATATACTTTGGCCGGACTATTGGACTATGAAGATACAAGATTGAAGACTTCGTCCCGTGTCCGGGTGGGACTCTCCTTTGCGTGGAAGGCAAGCTTGACAGTTCGGATATGTAGATCTCCTCCCTTCTAACCGACTCTGTGTAACCCTAGCCCCCTCCGGTGTCTATAAAACCGGAGGGTTTAGTCCGTAGGACAACAACAATCATAATCATAGGATAGCTTCTAGGGTTTAGCCCTACGATCTCGTGGTAGATCAACTCTTGTAATACTCATATTATCAAGATCAATCAAGCAGGACGTAGGGTATTGATACGTCTCCAACGTATCTATAATTTTTGATTGCTCCATGCTATATTGTCTACTGTTTTGGACTATATTGGGCTTTATTTTCCACTTTTATATTATTTTTGGGACTAACCTATTAACCGGAGGCCCAACCCAGAATTGCTGTTTTTTGCCTATTTTGGTGTTTCGGAGAAACAGAATATCAAACGGAGTCCAAATGGAATAAAATCTTCGGGAACGTGATTTTCTCACCGAACGTGATCCAGGAGACTTGGACCCTACCCCAGGGGGTCAAAGAGGAGGTCACGAGGGTGGGGGGCGCCCCCCCCCTCCTAGGGCGCGCCCCCTTGCCTCGTGGGCTCCTCGGTGCTCCACCGACGTACTCCTTCCTCCTATATATACCTACGTACCCCCGAACGATCAGAATAGGAGCCAAAAACCTAATTCCACCACCGCAACTTTCTGTATCCACAAGATCCCATCTTGGGGCCTGTTCCGGAGCTCCGCCGGAAGAGGGACGTCATCACGGAGGGCTTCTACATCATCCTAGCCCCTCCGATGAAGTGTGAGTAGTTTACCTCAGACCTTCGGGTCCATAGTTAGTAGCTAGATGGGTTCTTCTCTCTTTTTGGATCTCAATACAAAGTTCTCCCCCTCTCTTGTGGAGATCTATTCAATGTAATTTTCTTTTTGCGGTGTGTTTGTTGAGACTGATGAATTGTGGGTTCATGATCAAGTCTATCTATGAATAATATTTGAATATTCTCTGAATTCTTTTATGTATGATTGGTTATCTTTGCAAGTCTCTTCGAATTATCCGTTTGGTTTGGCCAACTAGATTGGTAGTTCTTGCCATGGGAGAAGTGCTTAGCTTTGGGTTCGATCTTGCGGTGTCCTTACCCAGTGACAGAAGGGGCAGCAAGGCACGTATTGTATCGTTGCCATCGAGGATAACAAGATGGGGTTTATTTCATATTGCATGAATTTATCTCTCTACATCATGTCATCTTGCTTAAGGCGTTACTCTGTTTTTAACTTAATACTCTAGATGCATGCTGGATAGCGGTCGATGAGTGGAGTAATAGTAGTAGATGCAGAATCGTTTCGATCTACTTCTCACGGACGTGATGCCTATATACATGATCATGCCTAGATATTTTCATAACTATGCTCAATTCTGTCAATTGCTCAACAGTAACTTGTTGACCCACCGTAGAATACTTATCCTCTTGAGAGAAGCCACTAGTGAAACCTATGGCCCCCGGTTCTATTCTCATCATATCAATCTCCATCACTTTAATCTTGCTTTGCTTTTTTACTTTGCTTTTACTTTCTACTTTGCATCTTTATACCAAAAATACCAAAAATACTATATCTATCAGATCTCACTCTCGTAAGTGACCGTGAAGGGATTGACAACCCCTAATCGCGTTGCTTGCGAGTAGCTATCATTTTGTGCAGGTACGAGGGACTTGAGTGTGGCCTCCTACTGGATTGATACCTTGGTTCTCAAAAACTGAGGGAAATACTTACGCTACTCTGCTGCATCATCCCTTCCTCTTCGGGGAAAACCAACGCAAGCTCAAGACGTAGCAGGTATTACCTCCATCGAGAGGGCCTGAACCTGGGTAAACATTTTGTCCCCCGTCTCCTGTTACCATCTGCCTTAGACGCACAATTCGGGTTCCCCTACCCAAGATCCGCCGGTTTTGACACCGACATTGGTGCTTTGATTGGGAGTTCCACTGTGTCGTCACCGTAAGGCTTGATGGCTCCTTCGATCATTGGCAACGATGCGGTCCAGGGTGAGGTTTTTCTCCCCGGAAAGATCTTCGTATTCGGCGGCTTCGTACTACGGGCCAACTCGCTTGGCCATCTGGAGCAGATCGAGAGCTACGCCCTTGGCCATCAGGTCAGGTTTGGAAGCTTGAACTATACCGTCGACATCCGCGGAGACTTGATCCTCAACGAATTCAAGCCCATGTCAGGTGCGCCGCACCTCGTGACGAGCATGAATTAGCTCTACGACCGGATGGTGTTCGGGCGATCACCCATGTGGCTACTCCAGCCCTCAATCCGGAGCAGATCGTGTCGTCCGAGGATGGGTGGATGGACCCCGCCACGGAGGCCGTACACTCAACAACGATAGAGCCGAATACTGACTTCACCCCCTATGAGACCTGTGTTGCCAGACCCTTGGATTCGTCCCCGGCCACAGACTCCGAACCGCCTGCGTCCGTGCCTATCGAATCTGATTGGGCACCGATCATGGAGTTTACCTCCACGGATATTTTTCAGTACTCGCCCTTGGGTGACGTACTAAATTCATTGAGGTCTCTCTCCTTGTCAGGAGACCCTTGGCCGAACTATGTCCGGCTTGAGTGGGAAGCGGACGACGAAGAAATTCATTCCCCAGCCGCCACCCACTTAATAGCCACAGTCGACGACTTAACCGACATGCTTCATTTCGGCTCCGAAGACATCGACGGTATGGACGACGATGCACGAGAAGAACAGGAACCACCGCCCACAGGGCGCTGGACAACCACCTCATCATATGACATATACATGGTGGACATCCCCAAAGAAAGCGATGTCTATAAGGCAATGGAGGATAATCCCCTCGAGAAGCAATCTAAACACCAGCGTCATCGGCGCCGCTCTAAGCCCCGTCATAGCGAAAGCAGCGATACCGGCAAAAGAGACAATAAAGCTGCGGACAGTGCCGAAGACAATCCCCTCCGGCCAGGCTTCGAGCGGGAGGATGGGCAAGCTAGCCCTAAGGAATAGGCGGGAGACAGAGAATCAGAGGATGACAATTAAATGCCTCTCTCCGATGATGAGGTGAGCCTCGGCGACGAAGAATTTATCATGCCTGAGGATCCCGTCGAGCAGGAGCGCTTCAAGCGTCGGCTTATAGCCACAGCAAAAAGCCTGAAGAAAAAGCAACAACAGCTTCAAGCTGATCAAGATCTGCTAGCGGATAGATGGACCGAAGTACTGGCAGCCGTGGAATACGAACTCGAGCGCCCAACCAAAATTTACCCAAAGCGCAGGTTGCTACCCCAACTTGAGGAGGAAGCATTAAAGCCTACACTACCAGCGTATGATGTGGCTGACCGGCCACCTCGTGGCCGAGAGAAAGTGGCGTATCAGCCCGAAGTCCAGCCTGCACCCCATCGCCAGTCAAACAAAAACACCAAGGCCAGGGGCAACACGCAGGACCTGCGAGACATATTGGAAAACAAAGCGGGACACACAAGATCGATCTATGGATCACGGGGCGCGCCCCAACGAATGACGACGACCGTCACGCTGGATATACTAAAAGCAAATCCGGCCGGGCCGAATATAGCAGACAAGACTCGTATGAACTACGTCGTGGTATAGCCCGGCACAGAGGCGCCGCACACCTCCTATGCTTCACTGATGAAGTAATGGATCACGAATTCCCAGAGGGTTTTAAACTCGTGAATGTTGAATCATACGATGGCACAACAGACCCCGCGGTATGGATTGAAGATTTCCTCCTCCACATCCACATGGCCCGTGGTGACGATCTACATGCCATCAAGTACCTCCCATTAAAACTTAAAGGACCTGCTCGGCATTGGCTGAATAGCCCGCCGGCAAACTCCATTGGCAGTTGGGAGAACTTGGAAGACGCATTCCTTAATAACTTCCAGGGCACTTATGTGCGACCACTGGATGTCGATGACTTGAGTCACATAACCCAACAGCCAGGGGAATCAGCCAGGAAATTCTGGAGTCGGTTCCTAACTAAAAAGAACCAAATTGTCGATTGTCCGGATGCAGAGGCCTTAGCGGCATTTAAGCATAACATCCGCGACGAGTGGCTCTCCTGACACCTCGGCCAAGAAAAGCCGAAGTCCATGGAAGCCCTCACGACACTCTTGACCCGCTTTTGTGCGGGCGAGGATAGCTGGCTGGCTCACAGCAACAACACGGGGTGCCGTTTTGAGCGTGGTTTGCTGCTGCAGCTTGCTAGCACTCGCGCGCATCTAGTGGTGGCTGCGTTTGGGCGAAGGGTGGCCGGAATCGATCCCGACGACGAGCTCAGGCGGCGGCGGCTACGGTCATCAGCGAAGCAGCGGCTAGGGCGTGCAAGCGAGGAGAAGGAAAGGGGGGTTCGGACCGTGGCCTCACAGTGAGCACGATGGGCGGGTCGGCGAGCTTGGGGAAGCACCGGAGCGAGCGGAGCGGAGAGGGAGATCTCCGGTGTCCGGTGGTGAAGATGACGAAGATGGCGGCGAAACGGAGCACTCCGGCTCATTCCTTTGGCGTGGAGACGAGGTGCGCGACGAAGGAGCTTCTGGACATGGCGATGTGGCGAGAGAGGAATGGTGGCTACGCGTACGCGCGATGGCGGCCGACTGCTGCTCTCGGACGGAGCTCGGGGAGGAGCTGGAGAGGGGGAGAGGGGCCAGAGAAGCAGGAGGAGGACAGAGGGGCTCCAGGGCATCTCCAAGCGCGGGATCAGGGAGAAGGATGGGCCTCCAGCGTGAAGCAGGAGGTGGCCGTAGCTGCGCGTGCGGGCGACACGCCTCTGCCAGTAGGCAGAGGTAGACAACGGGGTGAGGGTGTTTGCGGTGGTGGGCTGGGCGAGAACGGAAGCTGGGCCGGCTCTGCTGCAGGTGAGCGCCAGGTAAGTTTTCTTTTCCTTTTGTTTTAGTTTTCTATTTCTTTTATTCTGTATTGAATTAGTAAAAATACTAATCCATTTTGTAAAATCCTGAAAATAATTGTGGGCGGTGTTTGGATTATTTCCAACGACCCACAACTAGTTTCAGAATTATTAGAGCATTTAAAAATATTAATAGGATTTAAATGCTCCAATTCAAATACGATATGAGTTAATTCAAAGATCCAGAATGTCCTAGAAATATATTCATCATTTTTGGCAGAGGTTTTCACCTTTATCAGAAATCATGAACATTTTCAAAGGGCATTTGGGATCATTGAAAATATTTTTATCGAACCTAGTTGAATTCATTAGGTGCTAGGGTTTCAACAATCCCCATTTCAAGTTTCATGAAATTTAAACATGATGACATGATGAGCAAGCAAAGTCAAGCAAGGGCTGAACTGGGGCTGTGACAACTGTGGCCCTCGCAGCAGAAGCGAAAAGCAGCCTTATGAGGGAAACCGCCAATTCAGCGAAAAAGACCCCGGACACCTTCAAGCGAGTCCGGAGTACCCTGCAAGAGGATCGCCAGGCACGTTTAAGCTCGCCTACCTATTCGGCCTCTGTCCAAGTCCCAGTCAAGCGGCGAAATTTGCACCGTGCGTACATAACTACGCACTCAAGATACCATGGGCATAGGCGGAGTCACAGCTATGGCACGGCCCACAATGCGGCTCAACCACTACAGGACCCGTATACCTTTAACATTTTCTTCCTTTCAGGCCCCTATTCTTTGAAGGCCCTCTCCGATCGTCTGATTCTCGGACCCGTCACGGGAAGGAAACACCAAGGAAGCAAGAAGCTTTGACGTACAAGGGTATCCTCAGGTGGTCTCTGATAACGATCGATATACCTGTTTTGCATACCCACACGCAGCTTGACCTTGGATAAGACATGTCAAATAGTCTGAGCTCCCTTCGTCGGCCCGGTAGAACTCCGCGGCATCTGACACACTGCTGGGTAGATCTGCGAACGCTCCTGGAGAGCTCTGAATTCGGGTAAGTAAAAGGAAAGTTTCCTTCACATGCTTGCTTTGCATAAAGAATGCCTTACCCGCCGCTATCTTCCTGACCGCCTCAATTTCCTGGAAGGCCTTTTGGGCTTCAGCCTTGGCATTCTATGTGTTCTAGAGGGACTTCGCAAGCTCGGACCCTTGCGTCCTCGAGTCACACTCCAAGGACTCGTACTTCTTGACAAACTCCTGGAGCTCTTGCAGAACCTCTCTGACTCGGGCCTCTTGCTTTTCGCGCTCGGCGCGTTCCTTGGCCGCTTTGTCTTCGGCCTCGGACACCGCCTTCTTCAGGGTCGCCACTTCGCTCGTGGCCCCTAGAAAAGTTCATGACGATCCTGTGATCTAACAACAAGTTTCCTTTTTCTTTATCAATAAACAGACGAGGTATCACTTACCTTTGTTCTCGAGCTGCCTCTTGGTAAGGCAGAGCTCTTCCTCAGACCGCTCAAGGTCCCGCTTCAGTGTGGAGACCTCCGCAGTGTGAGCAACAGCGGCCAGCAGTGTAGCCTGCTTATTCACATAGACATATTCTGATTATACTCCTGTGGTAATTATTTGATCCTCTGTTCGGCCTTTCTTCTGAACACCAAACAGAGCATCAGGGGCTACTATCTATGCTATAACATTTTCTCATAATTTGATTACTTACCTCAAAGCCTGTTAGGAGGCTGGCACAGGCTTCAGTCAGTCCGCTTTTGGCGGACTGAATCTTCTTGACCACCGCACTCATGATAGTGCGGTGCTCTTTGTCAATGGAAGCGCCGTGAAGCGCTTCCAGCAAATTTTCCGATGACCCTGGATGGACAGAGGCCATCGGCATAGACTTTCTGCCCCCGGCATTAGAGCCCATGGGAGTCTTGCCCCTCATGCGCCCAACGTCTGGAATGTCGCCTTGGGGCCGTGACGCCCCGCTACCGATGTGCCAGGTGTCTCCCAGTTATTCGCCATCGTTGCCATGTCTTTCGATTGCATGTTGCATCTTGTCTTGTCATCACATGCATTGCATCATCATGTTTTAAAAACTTGCATCTGTCCCGGTCTCCCCGTTCCTTCCGTTGTCCGTTCTGAGCCCAGACACACTTGCACGCGCCCGCGGCATGTCCGAAATATTATTTTATAAGTGGCAAGAAAATGTTCTCGGAATGGATTCAAAGTTGGCATGCGGTGTTGTTATGTTGTCGGTAGACCGCCTGCCAAATTTCATCATATTCGGAGTTCGTTTGACGCCCCAACGATTAACTATAGCGGCAGTATATCCGGTCATACGTCGGACGTTTCCGGTATCCGGAAACATGTGCGGGCTTTCCCTCTCTTTCCTCCCTAGAACGTCTACACAGTCCACTATATACCGCCAGGCCCAACCTAACCTCTCTCGTCAGCCCGCGGACCTCCTCGCACGCGCGTACGAAAGCTGTCCCGGACCCGACCCGGACAGTTGTCACCGTTGGACTTAGAACATCCCCAAACATCTAAAAAACATCTCTGTTTTTCTTTTTGGACTTCCCAACCTAGTTTTTCTTAAACCGCCCGATTTTGATCGGAGGGTCCGAATCTACCATAAACTCCCCTCCTTCCTTATATAAAACTACCTAGCCTATTTTTGGACAAACCCTAAAATCTAGCTCCCTTGTCCCATCACTCGCCGCCACCTTCCAAATCCTCCTCGGGATCCCTCCCGATCCACCCACCTACCCCATCATTTTTCCCCAATGGCCCAACCAGCACTCGAGGCATCCCCTCGATTCAACTCCACCTCTCCTCCCTCCATAGCGCCGTCGCAGCCGGCGAACCCAGCCACCAGGACCGGCCTCCTCCTTGTCATTCCTCCTCCTTCCCGAGGCTCCTTTTCTTCTCTAATCTCTCTCTCTCCCTCCCGTTCCTCTCGCAAGAGCTCGCCGTGGAGTTGGAACAACGCCGCCGTCGAACTTAGTCCGCGTGCGCCGTTGACCGGATCCAGTGATGGCCGACCTGATTTACCCGTTTCGCCGCCCCCCAGACCTCCCCCAGGTCTGCTCCCGTCCAAGTCCGCCTTCGCTTGCCTGGCCGACGCCAAGTCCCTGTCGCCGCCCCTGTTTTCCCCTGCTTCGAGCGGACGGGACGATTCGCCCCTGCTCCTTGCGTGGACCGCTCCAGCGACCGCGCCCGTTGACTCCACCGTTCCCAAGGCCCTGCATCCTTTGCCCGTGAGCACCTTTGTTGCCGCCTCCTCGACCCGGATTCACGCCGTCGCCTTCCTCCGCCCTCACTGTCGTCCCGCCGGTGGGCAGCACAAGCAGCGCCCGCATCCTGCCAGAATCGTCGCCCCAGGTGGATTCACTCCTCCTCGTCGCCCTCCTTCGCCTGGAGCCGCCGGAATAGCGCCAAGTCCGCCGCCGTTGTCCAAGTCCCTCGCTGCAACCTCTGCTTACCCTGCATCGAGCAGTTCAGGATCGAGCCTGCTCGCCCGCTTGTTGACCGTGCCCCATCGACCGCGCCACCGCTGCCATGCTTCGGCCTCACCTGGCGGCCCAGATCCGCCGGCCCACCGCTCTGCTTCCCTTCGGCCCGTTGGCCCAATGTGAGAAGCCACCATTTTTCTCCCGCCCCGTGCGCTGCATACTATCCTGCGCCCAGCAATTTCGGCCCACTTATGTTTTTTTACAGATCTGCGTTTTTTCTTATTTGTCCAGAGACAGCTGTTTTACAGAAAAGCCCTCTTACTTCATTCATTTAATAACTCACCAACCATGCATCACATGTAAAAACTTAATATATGAAACTTGCTTAAAATTTTGTGTAGATTAACAATATCCAACTTTCATCCATCTTAAAAATGTTTAAAATGATGTTTGCTTATATTTTTGCTAAATGCCATGTTAAAATGATTTAATTCATAACTAAATAACCGTAGCTTCAAACTTACAAACTTTATATGTAAATGGGGTAGAAAATGCCTAGTTTAACATGCTGGCAGTACCTTGCATGTTTAATAACTCTAAAATTGTGTATAGGGCAGAACAGTACCAAATCCATATTTTGCACATGGGGATTTACCGGAATCGTTGTTTGATGTTTCCGGCCTCTTTTAAACTTGCCTAGTTAGGTAGTTTTATTATGTTTCACCTATTGCCATGTTTAACAATATTTAATATTGTTGGGTACATAAACGGGGGAGAACTAAATAATTGATGTGGTGTTCCGTCAATATGCAACTCGTTGCATATTGAGCTCCACTTAACTTGTAGTTTTGTTTGTGCCCTTTGCCATGCCATGCATATTTAAACCAGACATGCATCATACTTGATTGTGCATCATGTCATGCTTATGTGGTGGTTGTTTACTATGTTGTTTGCTTCTTTCCGGTGTTGCTTCTTCGGGTTAGTTCCGATAACGTTGTCTTTGTGAGGATCCGTTCGACTACGTCCGTTTGTCTTCTTCATGGACTCATTCTGCTTCCTTGCGGGATCTCAGGCAAGATGACCATACCCTCGAAATCACTTCTATCTTTGCTTGCTAGTTGCTCGCTCTATGGCTATGCTGTGATACCTACCACTTGCTATATCATGCCTCCCATATTGCCATGTCAAGCCTCTAACCCACCTTGTCCTAGCAAATCATTGTTTGGCTATGTTACCGCTTTGCTCAGCCCCTCTTATAGCGTTGTTAGTTGCAGGTGAAGATTGGAGTTTGTTCCATGTCGGAACATGGATACTGTTGGGATATCACAATATCTCTTATTTAATTAATGCACCTATATACTTGGTAAAGGGTGGAAGGCTCGGCCTTATGGCTGGTGTTTTGTTCCACTCTTGCCGCCCTAGTTTCCGTCATACCAGTGTTATGTTCCTTGATTTTGCGTTCCTTACGCGGTTGGGTGTTATGGGAACCCCTTGACAGTTCGCTTTGAAAAAAACTCCTCCAGCAAGGCCCAACCTTGGTTTTACCATTTGCCACCTCTTTTTCCCTTGGGTTCTGCATACTCAAGGGTCATCTTTATTTTAACCCCCCCCCCGGTCCAGTGCTTGTCTAAGTGTTGGTCCGAACCTGTCAGCAGCTGGTGGCCACCAGGGGCAACTCTGGGCTGGCCTACCGGAATCTTGGACAATCCGGTGTTGCCCTGAGAACGAGATATGTGCAACTCCTATCAGGATGTCGGCGCATCGGGTGGCTTTGCTGGTCTTGTTTTACCATTGTCGAAATGTCTTGTAACCGGGATTCCGAGTCTGACCGGGTCTTCCTGGGAGAAGGAATATCCTTCGTTGACCGTGAGAGCTTGCGATGGGCTAAGTTGGGACACCCCTGCAGGGTTTTGAACTTTCGAAAGCCATGCCCGCGGTTATGGGCAGATGGGAATTTGTTAATATCTGGTTGTAGAGAACCTGACACTTAACGTAATTAAAATGCATCAACCGCGTGTGTAGCCATGATGGTCTCTTCTCGGCAGAGCCCGGGAAGTGAACACGGTTCTTGTGTTATGCTTGAACGTAAGTAGTTTCAGGATCACTTCTTGATCACTTCTAGTTCACGGCCGCTGCTTTGCTTCTCTTCTGGCTCTTATTTGCGTAAGTTAGCCACCATATATGCTAGTGCTTCCAGTAGCTCCACCTCACTACCTTTTTCCTACCCATAAGCTTAAATAGTCTTGATCGCGAGGGTGTGAGATTGCTGAGTCCCCGTGACTCACATATTACTTCAAACAGTTGCAGGTGCCGATGATAACCGTGCAGGTGACGCAACCGAGCTCAAGGAGGAGCTCGATGAAGATCGTGTTCGTTGTGTTGTTTCGTTTTCTTTTTGTTCAGTAGTCGAGCCCAGTCGGGGCGATCGGGGACCTAGAAATAGGGGTGGTCTTTCTTTATTTTGGTTCCGTAGATATGGGTGATGTAATGCTATATTCATGTATTGTGTGAAGTGGCGATTGTAAGCCAACTCTTTATCCCTTTCTTATTCAGTACATGGGATGTAAAGATTACCCCTCTTATGACATGCCTACAATGCAGTTATGCCTCTAAGTCATGCTCTGACACGTAGGAGATATAGCTGCATCGTGGGTGTTACAAGTTAGTATCAGAGCCTTCCCCGACTTAGGAGCCCCCTGCTTGATCGAGTCACTGGCGTTGTTGAGTCTAGAAAAATGTTTTGAGTCTTATAGGATTATATATATCAGAGAGTAGGATTCTTTATACTACTCAGTCCCTTCGTCGCTCTGGTGAGGTATCCTGACGTAGAGTTTTGACTCTTCTCTCCTAAAATTTCACGAATTTTTTTAGGATCACGCGGGTATCTTGGAATCGTTCCGATGTTTTTGTGATGAGAACATTGTTCTTGGTGCCTCCTGACATTTAGGGGTTGTGGCAGTGTCCCGGGGAGTTGAGCTCCGAGGTATTGTCGTCACAATTTTATCGTTGTAGTTCTGGAATACCTAAGTTCGCCGACATCAAAAATCTCTTTTATGCAGTTGTTGGTGAGATAACCTCGACTCCACCCAGTACTGGGGCGGGAGTTCGGGAGTATTGCCATAACTCGTATAACGGATGCTTTTCAAAGGTTGAGGTAAATGATTTCCGAAGGTTTCTTGGTTATGTGTTGAAGGATGGATACAACTGGATGTAGGATTTGCTAGTTTTGGGTGAGATATTATGCTTCCCCTGTATCCCCAACACCTGATTGCATAACCAGAAAGTTTCGGGAGTTTATAAGTGGGAATTCAAGTAGCTCCTAATAATATCTTTCCGACAGATGCATGATATGAGATTGGGGTTCGACGTCTAGTGGTCCGCCCATCCATGGTTGGTTTTATAGTGGTCTCGTTGTGTCTTAAAGAGTCCTTGGCTATGCTGACTCGGGGATGCTTCGTATGTCATGTGCACTGCCTTGTACATGATGGTGTTGTACGATCAAGCCCGTGTGGGCCCCACCACGAAAACTTCGGACGAAATCTCTATCATATGTTTGTTCCGGCTTATTTTGCAAGCCAATCCTTTGTTTTGTTTTCAGTTGTGGTATTCGAGTTGCTTCGAAGTCAAATGTTGATTCCATACCTTCCTTAAGCAGTGTCCTCATATTTCTATGTGAATACTAATCCTTCATGATAATCAAGATTGTCATGTCAATCCTTTTCAACCGGTGTGTTTCTCTTCAAGTGGATCCGATCTTTTCAACATCCACAAGATCAACTCTAAGTTTTCTCAAGGGTGTTTGCTTCATCCGTGCCAAGTTGCCTTTGTTTTTACCGCCCTCCCACCCTTTTTCTTCAAGGACTCATATATCTTAATCAAGTATCCTTTTATTGATGTGAAGTCTCTCCATTATTTTCCGTTCATGTTCTTACCCAGTGTTTCTAATGAAGATGCTCTACCCGTTCATCATTCTCCATTCTTTTCTTCTCTGGTGGATTCAATTCAAGCTTTCAGTGTTGATTATATTCCTTTTCATTGTCGCAAATGCTTTCTCATGCCGGTGCACCTCTTAATCATCCACTCCTCGCTATTCATTTGCTCTGGAGTGCTGAAGATATCTCGAAGATTCGTGCTTCCACTCTGTATTCATTCAAGCCTTTTCGAGATTGTTATCTCATTCAAGCCATTTAATTCAACCGGCGCAATCTCTCTTTCAAATCTTTCAATGATGTTTCTTTGAGTGGGCCCTAACCCACAGGTCTTTTCCCAGGATCTTACCTGACTCTTCTTATTTTCCCGGAGCTATCCTCAAATTTCTTTTCGAAGTTTGACGTAAGAATGATTTGTCATCAGTCAAATGCCTTTCTCCAAGATCTTTCAAATTCTTTTCATCGTTGGTTCAACCTTTCTAATTTCCATTCCGGGTGGCTCAACAATTCAAGGTGGTGTTTCTCATCATCATTATCAACATTTGAAGACCAAAGAAGAGTTTTCCTCCAAATCTTATCAGTTCTCTCAAAGATTCGTGATTCTAGTTTGATGCCATCCTCTCATAAATAGTTTTCGATTGCAAGAATTCTTTTCACCCATCTGGAGTAATTCATGAGTCTTTTCAGTTTGTTTCTCCAGAGCCCATCATCTCAGAATTATTCATTCCAGCCTTCAGCTCTCGTTCTCCAAATCTTACCGGTGCATCGCTCAAGTATTCTCTAGTCAGTTCATGAGCTCTTCGTTTCACTTGTACCAAATTCCCTCAAGTATCTTCATTCGTTCTCTAATTCTTACCGGTGATTCATCCCTTTACTTCGTTCATTTTCAATCCTTACGGTGGTTCGTTCAAGATTTCTCTTCCTTCATTATCATATTAATTCATTAGTTCTTTCCAATCCTACCGGTGGTTCGTCGAGACCTTCCCAAGATTGTGCTATATCTCTTCTTAATCCTTTCTACGAGAATAAGTGGTATGCCAAATCCGTTTGCTTGTCATCAATTTAATTGGTGAAGGATAAGCATAATGTAATTCTTATTCTTGTTTCATCAAGTAAATTCAATTCCTTATTCCGGAGGCTCATCAAGTTCTCGGTTTCAATTGTTTCATCTTTCTTTTCCCAGAGTTCCAAGTTTTCCACATTATATCGTCGCGAAGATCCATCTAAATCATTGCAGGTTTCACCTTGTGTTGTCAACTTCTCTTTCCTTTCATTTGGTCATCCTTTTGTTGCCGGAGTTCTTCATGGAGGCTCTACATGATGGTTCATCAATGATTTAATTCCATCTCGAAGTGTTCATCAAGATTCTTTTCAGAGGAGCTCAAGCATTCTTCACCTTGAAATCCGGAGTGCAATTGTTTCTCCCTTATCTTTTGAGTTGGTGTTATGCCACTCTTGACAATTTGAGCTCGTGTTTCATGATTCACATGCTGTCAAGAATGAGATATTTTAAATCCACCAATCTCTTCATTGGAGTTATCTTGTGTCATGTTTCACCTATAGCCTTCCCTAAGGATTGTTGCTATTTATGGTGCTCATAAATGACCCAAGTTTTTCTTTCATCCTCCCGGTGATATAAGCTTCTTGTCTCCTTATTCATATCAATCCAATTTATTGTTTCCGTTAGTGGCAGGTTGTCACCTCATAATCTTGAGATGTTTTCTATAAGTCCATATCAAGCTTATCCTTTTCGTTGTTGGTTCTCCAACAACTCCGTTATAATTTTCTTGGAAGGGTGATCTTCAAGCTCATTTGTGGCATAAGTTTACCTTTTCTTCTCCATCTTTTCATTTCAATGATCTATATTCTTTCTTCTTACGGAGGCATTGTGATGTGGCTCTCTTCGACCCATCATCTTGTTTTGTCAAGATCATGTTCAATTCCTTCCAGTTACAATCGGAGTGCTGCCCAAATTATATCATTCTTATTCCTTCTCTATCTTATTTTAACCGGAGTGTTGTGTCTATCATTCCTATTCTAACCGGAGTCTCATCCAAGTTCTATAATTTTGCCAAGTGCATATTCTATGCCTTCCATTTCCAACCGGAGTGTTGTCGTAACTGATCTTTATCGTTCCTTGTGCATCTCGTTTCAACCGGAGTGCTTGCATGTACTTCTTGTCCATTGCAACCTTTTTCTTATGTCTTTCAACCTACAAGGTTTCCGTAATGTTCCTTGTTCCTCTTTTCTAACGGAGTGTTTTCAACTTTGTTCATCTCCGTTGTATTCTTCTTTTCAATTTGTTCAACCTCTCAAGGTTCTTTGGTTTCACTCGTTTGTCAAAGAAGCAACTTAGTTTTACCTCTTCTCTTCCTCTTCCATTTCCCCGGTGCCATCCTAGATCTCGGGACGAGATCCTCTCGTAGTGGTGGAGTGTTGTGACGCTCCGAGACCGATGTGCCAGGTGTCTCCCAGTTATTCCCCGTCGTTGCCATGTCTTTCGCTTACGTCTTGCATCTTGTCTTGTCATCATATGAATTGCATCATCATGTTTTCAAAACTTGCATCCATCCCGGTCTCCCCGTTCCTTCCGTTGTCCGTTCTGAGCCTAGACACGCTTGCACGCGCCTGCGGCATGTCCGAAATATTATTTTATAAGTGGCCAGAAAATTTCCTCGGAATGGGTTGAAAGTTGACATGCGGTGTTGTTATGTTGTCAGTAGGCCGCCTGCCAAATTTCATCGCATTCGGAGTTCGTTTGACGCCCCAACGATTAACTATAGCGGCAGTATAGCCTGTCATACGTCGGACGTTTCCGGTATCCGGAAACATGTGCCCGGCTTTCCCTCTCTTTCCTCCCTAGACCGTCTACACAGTCCACTACATATCGCCAGGCCCAACCTAACCTCTCTTGTCCACCCCCGGCCCTCCTCTCGCGCGCGTCCAAAAGCTGTCCCGGACCCGATCCGGACAGTTGTCACCGTTGGACTCACAACATCCCCAAATATCTACAAAACATCTCCGTTTTTCTTTTTGGACTTCCCAACCTAGTTTTTCTTGAACCACCCGATTTTGATCGGAGGGTCTGAATCTACCCTAAACTCCCCTCTTTCCTTATATAAAACTACCTAGCCTATTTTTGAACAAACCCTAAAATCTAGCTCCCTTGTCCCATCACTCGCCGCCACCTTCCAAATCCTCCTCGGGATCCCTCCTGATCCACCCACCTACCCCATCATTTTTCCCCAATGGCCCAACCAGCACTCGAGGCATCCCCTTGATTCAACTCCACCTCTCCTCCCTCCATGGCGCCGTCGCAGCCGGCGAACCCAGCCACCAGGACCGGCCTCCTCTCTGTCCTTCCTCCTCCTTCCCGAGGCTCCTTTTCTTCTCTAATATCTCTCTCCCTCCCGTTCCTCTCACAGGAGCTCGCCGTGGAGTTGGAACAGCGCCGCCGTCGAACTTAGTCCGCGGGCACCGTTGACCGGATCCAGTGATGGACGACCTGATCCACCCGTTTCTCCGCCCGTCGGACCTCCCCCCGGTCTGCTCCCGTCCAAGTCCGCCTTTGCTTGCCTGGCCGATGCCAAGTCCCTGTCGCCGCCCCTATTTTCCCCTACTTCGAGCGGACGGGACGATGCACCCCTGCTCCTTGTGTGGACCACTCCAGCGACCGCGCCCGTTGACTCCGCCGTTCCCAAGGCCCTGCATCCTCTGCCCGTGAGCACCTTTGCTGCAGCCTCCTCGACCCGGATGCACGCCGTCGCCTTCCTCTGCCCTCACCATAGTCCCGCCGGTGGGCAGCACAAGCAGCGCCCGCATCCTGCCAGAACCGTCGCCCCAGGTGAATTCACTCCTCCTCGTCGCCCTCCTTCACCTGGAGCCGCCGGAATCGCGCCAAGTCCGCCGCTGTCGTCCAAGTCCCTCGCTGCAACCTCTGCTTACCCTGCTTCGAGCAGTTCAGGATCGAGCCCACTCGCCCGCTCGTTGACCGTGCCCCATCGACCGCGTCACCGCTGCCACGCTTCGGCCTCACCTGGCGGCCCAGATCCCCCGGCCCACCGCTCTGCTTCCCTTCGGCCCGTTGGCCCAATGTGACAAGCCACCATTTTTTCCCTGCCCCGTGCGCTGCATACTATCCTGTGCCCAGCAATTTCGGCCCACTTATGTTTTTTTACAGATCTGCGTTTTTCCTATTTATCCAGAGATAGTTGTTTTACAGAAAAGCCCTCTTACTTCATTCATTTAATAACTCACCAACCATGCATCACATGTAAAAACTTAATATATGAAACTTGCTTAAAATTTTGTGTAGATTAATAATATCCAACTTTCATCCATGTTAAAAATGTTTAAAATGATGTTTTCTTATATTTTTGCTAAATGGCATGTTAAAATGATTTAATTCATAACTAAATAACCGTAGCTTCAAACTTAACAAACTTTATATGTAAATGGGATAGAAAATGCCTAGTTTAACATGCTGGCAGTACCTTGCATGTTTAATAACTCTAAAATTGTGTATAGGGCAGAACAGTACCAAATCCATATTTTGCACATGAGGATTTACCGGAAATCGTTGTTTGATGTTTCCGGCCTCTTTTAAACTTGCCTAGTTAGGTAGTTTTATTATGCTTCACCTATTGCCATGTTTAACAATATTTAATATTGTTGGGTACATAAACGAGAGAGAACTAAATAATTGATGTGGTGTTCCATCAATATGCAACTCGTTGCATATTGAGCTCCACTTAACTTGTAGTTTTGTTGTGCCCTTTGCCATCCCAGGCATATTTAAACCAGACATGCATCATACTTGATTGTGCATCATGTCATGCTTATGTGGTGGTTGTTTACTATGTTGTTTGCTTCTTTCCGGTGTTGCTTCTTCGGGTTAGTTCCGATAAAGTCGCGTTTGTGAGGATCCGTTCGACTACGTCTGTTTGTCTTCTTCATGGACTCATTCTTCTTCCTTGCGGGATCTCAGGCAAGATGACCATACCCTCAAAATCACTTCTATCTTTGCTTGCTAGTTGCTCGCTCTATGGCTATGCTGCGATACCTACCACTTGCTATATCATGCCTCCCATATTTCCATGTCAAGCCTCTAACCCACCTTGTCCTAGCAAACCGTTGTTTGGCTAAGTTACCGCTTTGCTCAGCCCCTCTTATAGCGTTGTTAGTTGCAGGTGAAGATTGGACTTTGTTCCATGTCGGAACATGGATATTGTTGGGATATCACAATATCTCTTATTTAATTAATGCACCTATATACTTGGTAAAGGGTGGAAGGCTTGGACTTATGCCTGGTGTTTTGTTCCACTCTTGCCGCCCTAGTTTTCGTCATACCAGTGTTATGTTCCTTGATTTTGTGTTCCTTACGCGGTTGGGTGTTATGGGAACCCCTTGACATTTCGCTTTGAATAAAACTCCTCCAGCAAGGCCCAACCTTGGTTTTACGATTTGCCACCTAGCCTTTTCCCTTGGGTTCTTCAGACACAAGGGTCATCTTTATTTTAACCCCCCGGGCTATTGCTTGTCTAAGTGTTGGTCCGAACCTGTCAGCAGCCGATGGCCACCAAGGGCAACTCTGGGCTGGCCTACCGGAATCTTGGACAATTCGGTGTTGCCCTGAGAATGAGATATGTGCAGCTCCTATCAGGATGTCAGTGCATCGGTGGCTTTGCTGGTCTTGTTTTACCATTGTTGAAATGTCTTGTAACCAGGATTCCGAGTCTGATCGGGTCTTCCTGGGAGAAGGAATATCCTTCGTTGACCGTGAGAGCTTGTGATGGGCTAAGTTGGGACACCCCTGCAGGGTTTTGAACTTTCGAAAGCCATGCTCGCGGTTATGGGCAGATGGGAATTTGTTAATATCCAGTTGTAGAGAACCTGACACTTAACGTAATTAAAATGCATCAACCGCATGTGTAGCCGTGATGGTCTCTTCTCGGCGGAGCCCGGGAAGTGAACACGGTTCTTGTGTTATGCTTGAACGTAAGTAGATTCAGGATCACTTCTTGATCACTTCTAGTTCACGAACGCTGCTTTGCTTCTCTTCTCGCTCTTATTTGCGTAAGTTAGCCACCATATATTCTAGTGCTTGCTGCAGCTCCACCTCACTACCTTTTTCCTACCCATAAGCTTAAATAGTCTTGATCGTGAGGGTGTAAGATTGCTGAGTCCCCGTGACTAACAGACTACTTCAAACAGTTGTAGGTGCCGATGATAACCGTGCAGGTGACGCAACCGAGCTCAAGGAGGAGCTCGATGAAGATCGTGTTCGTTGTATTGTTTCGTTTCTTTTCGTTCAGTAGTGGAGCCCAGTCGAGGCGATCGGGGACATAGCAATAGGGGTGGTCTTTCTTTATTTTGGTTCCGTAGTCGGACCTTGATTGTATTATGGGTGATGTAGTGCTATATTCATGTATTGTGTGAAGTGGCGATTGTAAGCCAACTCTTTATCCCTTTCTTATTCAGTACATGGGATGTGTAAAGATTACCCCTCTTGCGACATGCCTACAATGCGGTTATGCCTCTAAGTCGTGCTCCGACACGTAGGAGATATAGCCGCATCGTGGGTGTTATAGGGGCGCTTCCGGAACTGTCTCCCCTTGGTTCGGTACCCTTTTAGATAGCACCTCGACGTCATCCGTAGGGCGGGGGGAGGAGGCGGTCGAGAGTGAATCGTTGTTCATCTCCGACGGGCCCAAAGACTCATCCGAAGAGGATAGATCGATACGGGCTTTGGAGGGGCTGCATGATCATGTTCGGCATGATAAGAAGTAATAAAATAAAGCATACCAAGAATTATTGCGGTATCTGGATACTTACAACTTCGCCAAGGGCTTGTCCCTGGGTAACCACTCCTCGTCACTAAAAGCGGCCACCGTGGAGCAGTCCGGAAGGAGAGTCCTTCCCTTCTTGGACCCTTCGGGTTCCCCTGACAGGGCGGCCTTCCTTTTCTTGTGTCCCCCGGCTGGGGGGAGAACTTTCCTCTTCCTCCTCCTCGTTTTCGTGTGATGAGGGCGCCTCGGTGTTATCAGACGATGATTCTGATACGACCTTGCGCCGGAGACCTTTCCTGGTCCCCGTGGCCTTCTTCTTGGCCTTCTTCTCCGGCGCCTCATAGGGCACCGAAACCAGCATCTCCATTAAGAGAGCACTTGCTTGATCCTTGGGCAGTGGGGCCGTACAGTCAATCCGCTACGCTGTCGCGACCCATTCCTGTTAAATGGCGTGGAATCTTAGATCCCCCACATGATTATACTGGGGAAAGAAATGTCTTAGGAGATATAAGAATCTTACCGGATTGGCAGGGCGCTTTGCGCTGAGTCCGCGATCCTCGGTAAGGGGAGGGGGTACCTCGGCAGACTTGAACAGCACCCTCGAGATGTCCTGGTGTGTCATGTCGAAGAGCTCTCGCAGCGTCTGGTGCTTAGCCAGGTCGAACTCCCACATATGGAATGCCCGTCTTTGACACGGGAGGATCCGGCGGAAGAGCATGACCTGGACCATGTTGACAAGCTTGATTTTCTTGCTTATCATGTTTTTAGCATAGTTCTGGAGTACGGTCAGCTCCACCGATGAACCCCAGGATAGGCCCTTCTCTTTCCAGGAGGTGAGCCGCGTGGGGATGCCAGATCGAAATTCGGGGGCTGCCACCCAGTTGGTGTCACGCGGCTCAGTGATGTAGAACCACCCTGATTGCCACCCCTTCACTGTCTCCACATAGGAGCCTTCAAGCCAGGTGACATTGGGCATTTTTCCCACTATGGATTTCCCCTCCACCCATTCGGTCTAACATTGAAGGTCTTCAGCCACAGACTGAAGTGGGGCTTGATGCGGACGAAGGCCTCGCACACGACGATAAACGCCGAGATGTTGAGGATGAAATTGGGGGCTAGATCATGGAATTCTAGCCCGTAGTAGAACATGAGCCCGCAAACAAATGGGTGGATGGGAAATCCTAGCCCGCGGACGAAATGGGTAAGGAATACAACCCTTTCGTGGGATTCGGGGGTAGGGACGATCTTCCCCTCATCTGGGAGCCGGTGCGCGATGTCCGCGGCCAGGTATCCAGCTTCCCGGAGCTTCGTAATGTTCTCCTCCATAACGGAGGAAACCATCCACTTGCCTCCTGCTCCAGACATGTTTGGAGTGGTTTTACGGAGAAAATGCGAACTTGGGCGCTGGAGCTCAAGTGCGCAAGAATGGATGGGCACGGAAGAAGAAGGCGTGGATGAAAAGGAGGAGTCCTTGTCCCTTTATAAGGGTGGAAGAAGCTATGTGCCTCCTCAATTGCCTGGTAAACTCACTTATTCCCCAAGCACCGTAATTGATGGCATGGTTGGGTTACCCACACCCGTATTGATGAGAATCCCGTGATAAGGGGACACGATCTCTGCTTCGACAAGACGTGCCAAGAAAACCGTCTCGCAATACGTGTAGTAGCTGGTTGAGAAAAACGGTTCGAATAATGACCGGGCCGTGGAGTGATGTCACGTTATGAAAAGTTGTCAGCAGATTAGATTTGTGGGAATATTATACTCTCTGCGGTGGTATGTGGAATTTGTTTTGCAGAGCCAGACATGATCCTTGTGTTAAAAATCTTCTATGGAGTATTAGGAGAAGGAACCCGCCCTGCAATGCCGAAGACAATCTGCGCGCCGGATTCATCATCATTGAAGCCTGGTTCAGGGGCTACTGAGGGAGTCCTAGATTAGGGGGTCCTCGGACAGCCAGACTATATACTTTGGCCGGACTGTTGGACTATGAAGATACAAGATTGAAGACTTCGTCTCGTGTCTGGGTGGGACTCTCCTTTGCATGGAAGGAAAGCTTGGCAGTTCGGATATGTAGATCTCCTCCCTTGTAACCGACTCTGTGTAACCCTAGCCCCCTCCGGTGTCTATATAAACCGGAGGGTTTAGTCCGTAGGACAACAACAATCATAATCATAGGCTAGCTTCTTGGGTTTAGCCTCTATGATCTCGTGGTAGATCAACTCTTGTAATACTCATATCATGAAGATCAATCAAGCAGGGCGTAGGGTATTACCTCCATCGAGAGGGCCCGAACCTGGGTAAACATTGTGTCCCCCATCTCCTGTTACCATCCGCCTTAGACGCACAGTTCGGGACCCCCTACCCGAGATCCGCCGGTTTTGACACCGACAAGCGTGCCTTCCAAGCTGCAGCAATCGACGACCTTGACAGCCAGGCGGAGCGCCCTCCTGAGGCCACCCCCAAGAAGAAGAAGCAGATGCGCCATGCAGGGCCTCAGGCAAGCGGCGCCTCGTCAGGATCGGCGCCCGCGCCTGGGGCGCCTCCCTCCATCGCATAGGAAAGCGCGCCCAACGCCCCTCTCAGGCAGGGCTCAGGGGCTCTCTTCTGGAGGGCCTCAGACATTACCAACATCACGAGGGAGGCGCTTGGGCACCACTTGGAGGTGTGCTTCGCGGCACATTTCCCTCAGGAGAACACAGGGCAAGGAGTGCCTACCATTTAGGAGTTCATCACCAAGACCAGTCAGGAACTGCAAGACGCAAGGGCCATGCACGGCAGCCGCCGCTCACCAGGCGTAGCTCCCCATCCAGGCGAGGATGTCGGGCTGCGCGTCTGCATTGACGTCCCAGGGCTCAACCGGGCCACCTCTCAGGAGCTATTCTGGCCTTCGCGCGTGGGATGCTGCGAGGGCCCACCTCACAGCTACGTTCGCATGCCTTTTGGCCTGCTGAGCGTGGCGGCCGCCTATCAGCGCAATCTACGGAGCATCCTTGTGGCTCAGGAGGTCAGGCACCACGCTGTGCTGACGGAGATGAAGACGGTCCTCAAGGAACCACCTAGACCCCCAGAGCCTCCCGAGGCTCAGGGCCTCGGTGGCTCATGAGGGGTAGCCCCTTCGCCGCGTACCTTCAGCTGCCCCAACTCTCCTTCATCAACAGTACTAGGTGACATTTTCGAACTTCATTCAGTTGGGAGCGCCCCCAGGGCTGCATCATTCCCAGGCCGCGTGGGTCCGTCCCTGTGGCATGTATCCCTTTTTATGTCTTTACCTTACCTTGTTGGGGGCGCCCCTCGGGCTGCATCATCCCCAAGCCGCTTGGGCCTGACCCAGTGGCATGCATCTTCCCTGCATTTACTTAAGCCTGCTGCTTCCATGCTTAATCTATGTGTGACTATCACCTGCTTGATTGTCACCCATCACGGGGGCCACGCGCCGGTCGTCTTTCTTCAGGACCCTTCGCATGAGTAAGTTAAGCACGATGTCTGTGCTCGGGCCCGTCCCTGCAGTGTCGATAAATCTAGCGGTTGAGCTCTATCTGGCGTGCCGGCCCCGTTCACATCACCTCCCGGGGCCGTTGGTGCTTATCTTTCTCACGCGATAACCTCAGGAGATTCGTTCGGCGCAGGTTGTCTAACCACCTCGCAGGACCAAGACAGCGAACAAGAACCAAGACCAGGCGCAACCCGCCATGAGGTAGGGCCTCGTGAGTCCCGCGCCGGCTAACGAGTGCCCAGACACACCTCGTCTAGCCCTGCCGTGCAAGCCACATGTTAGGGCGGGGCTATGCACGCCCCGGGGGCTCTCCGTAGTAGGGAGTCCCCTCTCATGCACTAGAAGCGAATCAGCAATCACCACAGCGACCGGTGCCCTTCCTCGTGCTAACTTGCAGGAACTTCCTGAGGGACACAATAGGCGGTACTGCGGACCCTCCCTCTTCTCTCATGCGATTTGCTTGCGTGTTAAAAGGGGGGCTCCTGAGCATCACGCCTCAGGAGCTCTTACTGGCTCTCCAGCCCTCACCCCCTGGCCTTGACCATGGCATGCGACCTGGCATACCAGTGGCGGCTGAGATCGCTCGAGGGCCAGGACCTGAGGATGCAGAGCACTAATAAGAACATGGAGGGGAGGGGGAGAACCGCACGGGTCTGACCAGGCTACACTATAGTGGCCGACGTACGAGTTCGGCACGACTCGAGGAGCTGACCCCAGGCAGCCAAGATAAGTTCTTGCTCTGGATCCACCAGTCGCTACGGCACGAGACCCTCGCTCACTCCTTTCGCTGCCCTGCTGCAGCAACGTTTTCTTCCTTTCCCATCCTAAGACAGCTGCTTGCGCGCTAAAGGGGGCCTCTTAAGCATCGCGCCTCAGGAGCTCTCACTGGACCTCGGGCCGCTCACCTCCTGGCCTTGACCACGGCCTGTGACCTGGCATACCAGCGACGACTGCAACCTGCCTGGGAACCGGGACCTGTGAGCGTAGAGCACCAAGCTGTCGCGGGATTGGAAAGGGGATGCCGAGCCTTGACAGGATATGCGCGCACAAATCTTCATAATGAGGGCTATGTTGACAAAAGGCATTAAAGACACTATACACGCCCCCACGGGGTTCATTTCTTGATTCCTCGTAGGGACTCGACAAGTCGGGCAGCTGCCGAGGCAGCATGGGGAAGCGGAGATGCCCATGTCCAATCAACCGCCACGCGTCAACCAAGGCCGCAGGCTATTGGGGCCCGCGGCGCTCTGCACTTCACCTTTGGCTTCGCCTCGAAGCCAAGCCCCAGCACGCCTTGGGCCCGGGGGCTACTATCGGCGTTCTGGGAACGGGGGTCCCCAGACTTGCCTGCCTGCAGCCCACGGCGTGGCTTTGCTAGCAGGCCTCTCCGGCCCATCTTCATCAACAAGGCATTCAAGACCTTCGCGAGGGGCCAAGCCTCGCGAGGCGGATGGTGCAAGACCTCCTCGGGAGCGGCCTCCCCAGGCAGGCTCGCGAGGGGGAGAGAGATCAAGGCAAGGCAAACCTTGCGAGGTTCTCATGATGTGAGCCATGGCGATCGAGACCAGGCGGGCGCCAGCGTGCGCATCGTCCTTTTTTCCTCTTTGGTGCTAAGGGGGCAAGCGCAGGCACGGAGTACCGAGGCATCAAGCAAAGGTTTCCATATTGGTGCAACGAGACCAAGACCAGCAAGACGGCAAGATGGAGGTCACCATGGAGCCCAAGGCGGCATCACCACCAGAGCCTTTTGCAGGCGAAGAACACTTCTGTCAGGATAAGCTGTACTAGTTGTCCCCCTTCGCATTGGCCATTGTGGCATCCCTTTCCGCTCAATATTTGGGAAGAGGACCAAGGCCACTATAAATAGAACTAGCCACCACCGTAGTCGGGGGCAACGTCATCGGAGACTAGGGCGACCTCAACTTAGACTAGAACTAGTTCATCCCCACAATCACATCCACAAAACACAAGAACACCTCAACCTCAGGAGGCTGTTCTTCTGTAGGATCGAAAGTATGTCTAGAGGGGGGGTGATTAGACTACTTGACCAATTAAAAATCTATCCTTTTCCCAATTTTAGTCTTTGGCAGATTTTAGCTATCTTAGCACAAGTCAAGCAATCTTAACACAATTCAAGCAAGCATGCAAAGAGTCTATGAGCAGCGGAAAGTAAAGCATGCAACTTGCAAGAATGTAAAGGGAAGGGTTTGGAAAATTCAAACGCAATTGGAGACACGGATGTTTTTGTCGTGGTTCCGATAGGTGGTGCTATCGTACATCCACGTTGATGGAGACTTCAACCCACGAAGGGTAACGGTTGCGCGAGTCAACGGAGGGCTCCACCCACGAAGGGTCCACGAAGAAGCAACCTTGTCTATCCCACCATGGCCATCGCCCACGAAGGACTTGCCTCACTAGCGGTAGATCTTCACGAAGTAGGCGATCTCCTTGCCCTTACAAACTCCTTGGTTCGACTCCACAATATTGTCGGAGGCTCCCAATTGACACCTAGCCAATCTAGGAGACACCACTCTCCAAGAAGTAACAAATGGTGTGTTGATGATGAAGTCCTTGCTCATGTGCTTCAAATGATAGTCTCCCCAACACTCAACTCTCTCTCACAGGATATGGATTTGGTGGAAAGAATATTTGAGTGGAAAGCAACTTGGGAAAGGCTAGAGATCAAGATTCATATGGTGAGAATGGAATATCTTGGCCTCAACACATGAGTAGGTGGTTCTCTCTCAGAAAATGTGTATTGGAAGTGTAGGTATGTTCTGATGGCTCTCTCCACGAATGAAGAGTGGGTGGAGGGGTATATATAGCCTCCACACAAAAACTAACTGTTACACACAATTTACCAATCTCGGTGAGACCAAATTTAGAAACTCAGTCGGAGCGATTTAGCAAACCTAGTGACCGTTAGGATTTTCGGTGGGACTGAGATGCAACTCGGTAGGACCGATATGGTTAGGGTTAGGGCATAACGTAATCTCGGTGTGACCGATTACACAAACTCGGTGGGACCGATTTTGGTAATAAGCTAACCAGAGAGTTGGTCAGGTAAACTCGGTGGGACCAATCGCTCATTTCGGTGGGACCAAAATGTTACAAAAGGGAAACAGAGAGTTTACATTGCAGTCTCAGTGAGACCGATCTCTCATCTCGGTAGGACCGAAGCGTTACGAAGGGAAACAGAGAGATTACAATCCCATCTCGGTGTGACCGAGATACCTATCGGTGAGACCGATTTGCCTAGGGTTTGTGGCAGTGGCTATGACATCTGAACTCGGTGGCGCCGGATAGGAAGAATCGGTGGGGCCGAGTTTGACTTTTGGTTTCGGTCATATGTGGATGTGGGAAGGTAGTTGAGGGTTTTGGAGCATATCACTAAGCACTATGAAGCAAGAACCTCATCAAGCAAAACCTCATCCCTCCTTGATAGTATTGGCTTTTCCTATAGACTCAATGTGATCTTGGATCACTAAAATATAAAATGTAGAGTCTTGAGCTTTGAGCTTGAGCCAATCTTTTTGTCCTTAGTATTTTGAGGGGTCCACTTTCCTCATCCATGCCATGCCATTCATTGAGCTTTTCCTGAAATATTAATCTTGGAATAGCATTAGCTCAATGAGCTATATGTTGTTAGGAATTACCAAAACCACCTAGGGATAGTTGCCCTTTTAGTCTCCCCCTTTTTGGTAATTGATGACAACATATAGATCAAAGCTTCGACGAATGATAATAAGAGTGAAAAACATTGTCACTTTGAGAAGTATGTGAAAAGCAAGAGCTCCCCCTAAATTTGTGCACAGTTTATGATTTGCTTTGGACTGCAAATGCACAGAGGATTAGGCTCATGGGTTACTCTTCCATGTCACATACATCTTGGTGGAGCGCTAAAAATGATAATAATTAAATACACACACTCATCACCAAGCAAAGTGAATGATCATATAGGGATAAAAGGATAATGTCATCCAACAAGCATTAATGTAGCATATGATCAAACACACATGATCATCCAAGTATCACACAGACAGAAAGTATCTCAATCAAGCAAATAAAGTTCAACCACCAAAGCAAGAGAGAATAAAAAAAGCAGTAACGCTCTCTCTCGAAGCCTATGATCTATACATTTTTCTCCCCCTTTGGCAACAAGTTACCAGAAAGTTCCTAGAAAATGAATAGCACTAAATCGTCTCTCATGCTTGGTCTTCAGGTGGTGGTGTCCGGATAACTCCAAGAACGAAGGCTTCAGTTGATGTAGATGGAGCTGGTGGAGTAGGTGCTGGAGCTGGTGGCACTAAAGCTGTAGCTGGTGCAGATGAAGTTGCTCTGGTGTCTGGAACAGGCACTGCAGCAGATCTCTGAGCTCTAGGCACTCTAGCAAATGCATCAGTGGTTGTCTTGCCCTTCCTCTCCTGCATATCATCGTGAAGTTTCTCCACAACAGACTGGATCTCAGTTACCTTCACATCCATGTCATAGAACTTTTGCTCCACGATCCTTTCCAAGCTCTCCTAGTTTTGAGTCAGGGTGGCCAGCCCTTTCTCAATCCTTAGAGTGGATGCAATCAAGTAGCCAAGCTGATCTTGCTTTCTCTTCAGAAGATACTGAGATGCCTCTTCCATGGTTGGCATCTTTGCAGCTTTCTCAGCCTTTGCCTTCTCCCTCTTTGCTTGAACGTGCATAGAAGATGGTTCATCCTCATTCATGACCACTTGGTTGTCCTCAAAATCTGGATGGATAGACATGTGCTCCTTGTCCAACAAGTATGTGCCAGTGCCCATCTTGGAGTTAATCAACTCCTGGATCCGTGGTGCATACCCACAGCTTCTCTTTTGGTCAGCAGTTGTCCTCTTGATAGTTTCAACTATAAGACTCATGACCTTGAACTTTTGTGGCACATCAAATATATGTAGCAGATTGATGGAGTGGCCTCTGATCATTCTGTGATCACCAGACTTGGGCAGAAGAGTGTGCCTAAGGATCCAATTGATAGTAGGTAGTCCTGACAGCAGGTGTTTCACTGATCCAAATTGGTGAGTCTCAAGATCTGCATCGGGAATCTCCTTGTACATGCTAGCCATGGAGTTGTGATCCTTCTTCTTGGCATAGACATCCAAGTCATCTTCATTCTCCTCGGGAGCATTGATCAATTCAGCCCATTCTGCTACTGTTGACTGGTATCTAGTGCCTTCACACACTAGACTATCTTGCCATCTGGGTAGAAGTGAGTTGTGGAGTAGAACTGCATGATAAGCTCATCATTCCACTTTATGAGCTTCTAAGCCACAAACTCATCAACTCCACAAGCCTTGAAACTGTCATATACTCCTGGATAATGTTCTTCATTCTCCTTGATGTACTCCCAGTTGACCCATCTCATGTCACATATTATTGGTTTCTTGTCAAGCAACACTGTCTCATAAAAATCCTGCTATTCTTTGGTATGGAACCTGTAGTCCACAGCAGTTCTCCTTCTGGTGGCATATGGATCTGACCCTCTCCATAGCCTCAAACCTGAGTCCTTCCTGATCTTCATGTTTTTCTGCTACAGGATGAGCATCATTATGATCTGGAATTTTTTTCTTTAACTTCCTCAAAACATGTGTCTCATCATCTTCTTCTTCAGCAACAATTTCAGGCACTGGGGCCTTGTTTTTCTCAGCAGCTGGAATGTTCCTGGTACTCCTCTTTGGTGCAGTTTTGGGTTTTGGACCAGCTGGCTTGGAAGTTCCTTTGGGCTTAGATTGAGCAGCCCGGGATCTTATGGCATCTCCCATAAGCTTTTGTGCCTTAGGTGCTGGTGCATCATCTTCTTTCTCTTCCTCTTCTTCAGAGTCTTTCATGATTGAAGGTCTCCCAAGCACTCTGGCAGTGGTCTTTTTGACCCTTTCCTTCCTTTTCTTTTCTGCCACAACCTGCTCTTTGGGTGAAGATCCCAAAGTCTCTTGAGTGGATGCTTTGGCTTTAGACATTGGACCTCTCTTGGCAGAAACCTTTTGCTTCATTCCTGGCTTGGTGGCAGCAGCTGTGCCATATTCCTTCTTCAGGACTTTCCTCTTTGAGGTGGTTTCTTCTTCCTCAGCCACATAGTCCTCATCCTCTGACTCTGAGGTTCTTTTCTTGCTAGCCCTGGTGGCAGCCTTTGGCAGATTGCTTGGTGTGCTCCTGCTGCCATCATCTGAGCTGCTAGAGGGACTAGTGCCCTCACTCAAGTGAACCTGCTCCTCTGACTTGTTCTGACTGTCACTGTGATCTAACATGATGCAAACACTGACAGCAGACCCTGTGAATAGATTATAGATGAGGTAGAGTGGATGAGCATCACAAACTACAGAGGTTTTTGCAAAAGAATGAATTAAAAACTTAGTTTTAGTTTTCCACAGAAAGCATTTCGGATCTACCGATTTGCAAACTCGGTGATACCGAAGCAGCTTTTGGAACCTAAACTAGTGAACTCGGCAGACCGAGTCACAGTTCGGTGGCACCGAGACTGCTAGGGTGTCACAAAGTGCTGAACTCGGTCACACCGATTTGCAATTCTCGGTCAGACCGAGAATCACATGTGCAATGGCATGAGCCAAATCGGTGAAACCGATTTCATCAACTCGGTCGGTCCGAGATGGTTTTGGCGGAAACCTAACCCTAAATTTTCATTTCACGACTAAACTACGGAGTGTTTTCGATGGATAGAATGATCTCAATCGTGGCAAGATACATGGCAAAGCAATGTGCTGGGGAATCAGAGTTAGAACAGCACAAAGTTCAAGTCCATACCCTAGTTCGGCGATGAACTTGCTACGGCGACAACGGCGGGGATGATTCCCGTTGACGGCGGCGGAGACCAGCGGCAGGAGGCAACTGGCGACGAGGAGGACGATCCAGAGACCCTGGAGGCAGAGCGGGCTAAGCGCGGGCGAAAGAGTTTAGAGAAAATTTCCAAAATTTTGCCCGTGGGTATATATAGCCCGACCCTGTCGGTGGGACCGAGTGGAACAACTCGGTGGCACCGAGATGCATAACTGCAAGCAGTTGCTGCAACTCGGTGTGATCGACAAGTTCAAATCGGTTGCACCGAGATTGAAAACCTAGATCGACTTAGTGATCTTGGTATGACCGAAATGGGTGAATCGGTCAGACCGAAACGCACAAAGAAGTTTTGGAAGTTTAAGTCTATGACGAATCGGGGACTCCGAGTGCTCCTCACACTGAGTGGTTCGAATATGACTTGATCAAATTTTGTGATGTAGCATGAATAGAGTTTGAGACGAGAAAAGCATAGATAGCTAGGGAAAGTTCTTAGACATTCTTTTCCATCCACTTGGCCAAAAGAAAAGGAAACCAATCAATCAAAACAACAAGTGGATGTCCTCGAATGAGTAAATTATGCAACCAACATGCTCACACAATAAAATGACAAATGAAATATGTGGCAAAGCATGCACAAACAATTCTAGCATCTATCAATCAATTGGCGATGACTAGGTCATCTATATATGAGTATATTGACTTGGGAGTCAAATGAGAACATTTGATCATAGGTCATACTCATCGTTTAAGCACAAGTGGGGTTACCACTTTTACATAAAGCGTTGTTGTGTTCACACCATTAGAGTTGCTTTAACTCAATTGTTAGAGTAAAGCTCCCCCTAGATGTGAGATCCCCCCTAAGAGGGATGAACTAACCGGTTTTGTCGATGATGACTTCATGTAGGTGTTGAAGATGTGGATGCTCTAAGTTGATGTAGATCATTCGGGGCTATCCTTTGGAGTGAGTTGCACTTTCAATACCTACACGGGTTAGTACCACAAGGAACAAACAAGGATATCCATAGACATAGAGTGATGCACACACAAGATGATGTCTATGAAAGCTTTAGGTTACCTTGTCCCTTGTCTTACCAACAAGAGGGTTTGTGACTCCTTGAACTAGTGCAAGATGTGGAAGTTGATTGCACTCGTTCTTGCCAAAATGATAAGAGTGAAGTATGTTGGCGGAGTCACCCTCAAGAACTCTCTAGTTCTTCTTCTTCGGGATCCACACCATCTTGATGGGAATCCTCGAAGTTGTAGTTCTACTTGATGAAGTGGAACTTGATGTAGTCTTGGGAACCCACTTGACCAAGGCCTTAGGAGCTTCTTCAAATGCATCAATTTCCTCTTGAAGCTTGTCCTTGCCTTTTTGCTTGTGGTCTTGTGGTGGAAGATCATCTTGAGCTTGTGTCCCTTTGGAAGAAGTAGGATCATACTTCTTTTGTTGAGGAACAAACTTCGTCTTGGGGTATTGATATTCTTCCCACTCAACTCCACTAGCATTGAACTTTCGTTCAAAACCAATACCTTAATTCTTCCGGTGCCTTCCTTGCTTGCGTACAATTTCCTCGAATTGCTTACTCCCGGCAAGGCTCTTGTAAACACCTTTCTCTATAATTCCCTTCAATAAGCTATTTTCTTGCTCAGTGTAACTTTGCTAAGAGAATCATTAGTGGAATCAAGAGAACTACTAGAAGCAACAACATTGGATTTAGCATGATTATTGTTACTACTAAAGGAAGAATCTTTCTTGTTCTTGTTACTAGACTTGACTTGAGGCATGTAAGTGGATAAGAGTAAACGCTTGGCAATGTAAGAAGAACTTTTCCTGCGAAGATCATCATTGATTGCCTTTAAGAACTCATGCTCTTGCTCAAGGTTGAGCTTCTCAAAACGTAATTTCTCATGAGTCCTTAAAAGTTCTCGATGATCTCCTAAGATAGTTTCATGAGCTAACTGAAGAGTGTTTAGTTCTTTAGTTAGAGACTCAACCTTATCCTTATCATTGTCATTCGTTTCATCATAGTATTCATCACTATAGTTGTCAACAAGTAAATCATCATCACCTAACAAGTCATCTTCATCACTATTGAAATCAACATACTCGGGGTGTGATACCTTTGGACCTTTGGCCATGAAGCATATTCCAATTCCTTCATTTGGTGAATCAAATATGTCGTAGGAGTTGGTTGACAAAAGTGCTAGACCAACAACACCTTCATCTTGAGCATATTCGGAGTCGGAGTGATAGCTTCTCTCGGAGTCATTGTCGGAGTCGGAGCCGGATACCCATTCACCAACATGAGCTTGATGTCTTCGTTTTATGTAGCTCCTTGATGACTTGTCCTTCCTTTCCAAATCCTTGCTTCTCCGAGAGGGTCTTCGTTCATATCGATCATCCCTACTCCTTCTCTCCCTTGATGGTGATTCTTCTCTTCTACTTCTTATTTTGGGAGAATCTTCTCTTCTCTTGTGGGGAGTCGTACACTCATTGGAGTAGTGTTTGGGTCTTCCACAATTGTAGCAGTTTCGCTCTCGACTAGAAGATCTTTTGTCATTGTAGGACCTTGACTTGGAAATTCTCTCTTTGCTTCTATTCTTGTAGAACTTGTTGAAGTTCTTCACCATTAGGCTCAATTCTTCATTGAAGGTTTGTTTCTCACTTGATGATGTGGGGGCTTCACATGAGGCTTTGTAAGCACCACTTGACTTGTTATGGAGCTCCTCCTTATCCTTGAGTGACATCTCATGAGCAACAATTCTTCCAATGACTTTCGTTGGCTTGAGATCTTTGTAATTTGGCATCATTTGGATCAATGTCCATATGGTATCGTATTTTCCATCCAAGGCTCTTAGGATCTTCTTGATGATGAATTCGTTGGTCATCTCTTCACTTCCTAAGCCGGCAATCTCATTTGTGATAAGAGCAAGCCTAGAGTACATTTCAGCGACACCTTCACCATCCTTCATTCTGAACTTGTCAAGTTGACTTTGAAGCACATCCAACTTGGATTCCTTGACGGAGTCGGTACCTTCGTGCATATCAATCAAAGTATCCCAAATTTCCTTTACATTCTCAAGACGGCTAATTTTGTTGAATTCTTCGGGGCACAATCCATTGAAGAGGATATCACAAGCTTGAGCATTGTATTGTAGCATCTTCAACTCTTCCGCGGTACCTTCGCGATTCGGTTCTCTCCCATCAAAGAATTCACGTTGCAAGCCAACACACACACAATAGCCCAAATGGCGGGTTTATGTCCAAGAATATGCATTCTCATCTTATGCTTCCAACTAGCAAAATTAGTACCATCAAAGTAAGGACCTCTACGGTGGTAATTTCCCTCGCTAGATTCCATACTCTCCTAGGTTGTGAAACCAAGGCTATGACTTCCAAAAGCTATGAAAATCAAGGCAAATGGAGACCAAAGCTCTGATACCACTTGTAGGATCGAAAGTATGTCTAGAGGGGGTGATTAGACTACTTAACCAATTAAAAATCTACCATTTTCCCAATTTTAGTCTTTGGCAGATTTTAGCTATCTTAGCACAAGTCAAGCAATCTTAACACAATTCAAGCAAAGCATGCAAAGAGTCTATGAGCAGCGGAAAGTAAAGCATGCAACTTGCAAGAATGTAAAGGGGAGGGTTTGGAGAATTCAAACGCAATTGGTGACACTGATGTTTTTGTCGTGGTTCCGATAGGTGGTGCTATCGTACATCCACGTTGATGGAGACTTCAACCCACGAAGGGTAACGGTTGCGTGAGTCAACGGAGGGCTCCACCCACGAAGGGTCCACGAAGAAGCAACCTTGTCTATCCCACCATGGCCATCGCCCACGAAGGACTTGCCTCACTAGCGGTAGATCTTCACGAAGTAGGCGATCTCCTTGCCCTTACAAACTCCTTGGTTCAACTCCACAATATTGTCGGAGGCTCCCAAGTGACACCTAGACAATCTAGGATACACCACTCTCCAAGAAGTAACAAATAGTGTGTTGATGATGAACTCCTTGCTCTTGTGCTTCAAATGATAGTCTCCCCAACAATCAACTCTCTCTCACAGGATATGGATTTGGTGGAAAGAAGATCTGAGTGGAAAGCAACTTGGGAAAGGCTAGAGATCAAGATTCATATGGTGAGAGTGGAATATCTTGGCCTCAACACATGAGTAGGTGGTTCTCTCTCAGAAAATGTGTATTGGAAGTGTAGGTATGTTCTGATGGCTCTCTCCACGAAAGAAGAGTGGGTGGAGGGGTATATATAGCCTCCACACAAAAACTAACCGTTACACACAATTTACCAATCTCGGTGAGACCGAATTGAGAAACTCGGTCGGACCGATTTAGCAAACCTAGTGACCGTTAGGATTTTCGGTGGGACTGAGATGCAACTCGGTAGGACCGATATGGTTAGGATTAGGGCATAACATAATCTCGGTGTGACCGATTACACAAACTCGGTGGGACCAATTTTGGTAATAAGCTAACCAGAGAGCTTGTCAGGTAAACTCGGTAGGACCGATCGCTCATTTTGGTGGGACCGAAATGTTACAAAAGGGAAACAGAGAGTTTACATTGCAATCTCGGTGGTACCAATCGCTCATCTCGGTAGGACCAAAAAATTACGAAGGGAAACAGAGAGATTACAATCCCATCTCGGTGTGACCGAGATCCCTACCGGTGAGACCGATTTGCCTAGGGTTTGTGGCAGTGGCTATGACATCTGAACTCGGTGGCGCTGGATAGGAAGAATCGGTGGGGCCGAGTTTGACTTTTGGTTTCGGTCATATGTGGATGTGGGAAGGTAGTTGAGGGTTTTGGAGCATATCACTAAGCACTATGAAGCAAGAACCTCATCAAGCAACACCTCATCCCTCCTTGATAGTATTGGCTTTTCCTATAGACTCAATGTGATCTTGGATCACTAAAATATCAAATGTAGAGTCTTGAGCTTTGAGCTTGAGCCAATCTTTTTGTCCTTAGTATTTTGAGGGGTCCACTTTCCTCATCCATGACATGCCATTCATTGAGCTTTTCCTGAAATATTAATCTTGGAATAGCATTAGCTCAATGAGCTATATGTTGTTAGGAATTACCAAAACCACCTAGGGATAGTTGCACTTTCATCTTCCCTTTGTACTATTCATCCTCAGCCCGAGAGGCAATCCACCACCACCACACTGGAGTAGGGTATCACACCACAACGGTGGCCCAAACCAGTATAAATCTTGTGTCCTTTGTGTTGCGAGTTCATTGAGTTAGTTCATAAGATTTTAGTTGAGTTAGGACGTGGATCGGTAGGGGGGAAATCTTCACGCTCACCCCAATGTTCGAACCTTAAGGTCTTTGTCGGAACCCGTGAACCGACAAAAGCTTGCTCCTATTCGGCCAAACAAATTACCGCAGCATGTTGGTGCCATGTCATGACACGATGCCAAGTTTCATGATTTTCAGGCGTGTTTTGGAATTACAGGAATTAGAAAACCAAGTTTCTTAATATTTCCGGCCGAGCCACGATGCCCAGATGTTTGAATTTCACTCCCATCTCTTGCATGGGACCTAGAAATTCACCCAAGGACACACATGTGATTTTTCAAACAACTTTGGTGCACTGGAGCCTGTGCTTGTAGTTCAAATTTGAATTATGCACATTAAATGCCCAGAAACTCCACTAATGTATAAAAAAGGCCAAATGAACCCGTAATAATTCCAAAATTTAGCACGGTACTTCTATTTGGTCTAATCTGGCTGAGTAAAAAATTAAGGCGGGAGAAGGCAGTGTACGTATGTCGTTTCGCACACGGAGGTGACACATTCCCTCTCAGAACCACGAGCCTTCTTGAGGGAAGATCCGGTTTGCAAGAAGTTTACACCAAAGCTTGTCCCAATTCGGCAAAAGAAATTATCGCAGCATGTTGGTGCCATGTCATGACACCATGCCAAGTTTCATGATTTTCAGGCGTGTTTTGGATTTACAGGAATTAAAAGACCAAGTTTCTCAATATTTCTGGCCGAGCCATGACGCCCAGATGTTTGAATTTCACTCCCATCTCTTGCATGGGACCTAGAAATTCACCCAAGGACACACATGTGATTTTTCAAACAACTTTGGTGCAATGGAGCATGTGCTTGAAGTTCAAATTTGAATTATGCACATTAAGTGCGCAGAAACTCAATTACTGTATAAATAGACCTAACGAACACGGAATAATTCCAAAATTTAGCACGATACTTCTATTTGGTCTAATCTGCCAGTGTACAATAATTAAGGCAGGAGAAGGCAGTGTACGTACGTCATTTCTCACATGGAGGTGACACGTTCTCTCTCGGTACTAGGACCCTTCTTGAGGGAAGCTCCAGTTTGCAACAAGCTTACACCAAAGCTTGTCCCAATTCGGCCAAAAAAATTACCGCAACATGTTGGTGGCATTTCATGACACCATGCTAAGTTTCATGATTTTCAACCTGGTTTTGGATTTACAGGAATTAAAAAACCAAGTTTCTCAATCATTCCGGCCGAGCCACGACGCCCAGATGTTTGAATTTTATTCCCATTTCTTGCATGGGACCTATAAATTCACCCAAAGACACACATGCGATTTTTCAGCAAACTTTGGTGCATTGGAGCATGTGCTTGTAGTTCAAATTTGAATTATGAACATTAAATGCCCAGAAACTCAATTAGTGCATAAAAATGCCAAATGAACCCGGAATAATTCCAAATTTAAACACGACACTCATGTACTAGTTGCATGTTCACTGTACATAAATGTTCTAGCAATTCAAGCACCATCCTTTCCCTCCGTAACACTATTCTATCTTTCAAAACATAATGAAAAAATCAGGTATACCACAAACAGTTTACTAGAAAGAATCGTGTGGGATGCGATATAAAATACCTTGGGGCACCGTCTTGTCTGGCTTATGCAGGAAGCTTCGTCGTCTACAGTCCACCGCCCCCGCTTGAACCACACTTGTGCGTCAGTTTCTTGCGGCACCGAGCAAAATTTTTTTGCCACCGTGGAAATATCTATCTCCCCGCCCCCTCCCTCCTACCAAAAGCCACATTTCCACTCTTCCTCCTTGCTTTCCAAGTTCAAACCTTCACTGCTGCTTACTGGCAGCTCAGCCTCCTCGTCAGCGACCCTTCTTCTTGCAGCACCGCCTCCTCGCCGGCTACCCTTCTTCTTGCAGCGCCGCCTCCTCGCTGGGGACCCTTCTTCTTGCTGTGCGGCCTCCTCGCCGCCGACCCTTCTTCTTGCTGCGCGGCCTCCTCGCCACCGACCCTTCTTCTTGCTGCGCTGCCTCCTCGCCCCGACTAATGGAGCGACACCTTCCATCGAAATCACTACCCCCTCCTCCAATTAAGCGCCGCCCACGGCCATTTTACACGCGGTATAACGTGGAGCTGAGTAGCATGCGGCCGCATGCGCGAACAAGGTCACTATGGCTGACATGCGTGTAGACCGCCAGATCTTGGAGGAGAACCTCGTCTTCGAGGCCACCGTCGACACTGCCACGTGATTGTCTACATTCAAATACTATTCGTGATGTTTTCTCGAGGCCACCGCCAGTGCCTTCTAGTGATTTGTCCTTTGTAATGTTAATGTGCAATCTGATGTTCAGTTAATAGTTTGGTCCTCTGAAATGTAATGTTTAGTTAACACTTTGGTCCAACAATTGCTACATTTCACAGTACTGTTCTAAGGCATTCTTTGCTTTGTTAACTATCTTATCTTCTAGTACATGTTTCTATTCTGCAATGTCGTGCTCAGTTAACTATTTTGGTTATTTGGTCTACTGTCCATTTAATTGTTTGGTTCAGTTCTGCAATTTGATTTTCATTTGTTGTGGGTACAATTTTGTATTGTTATGCATGTGACACCAATCGAATTTGGCTGTACTCAATACATATTCTACTGATAGTATGGCAACTCTCAGTTAACCTGATCAAGATCTTCCTTATGTGTGTTGCAGGGAAACAATGGGAGACACTGCGGTTTACCATCGAGGTTTGTTCAAGCAGGGTCCTTTGGCTAATAGCACATTATTATGCAGCTGTAGGAATCATTCTAATATTTAGGTTTCTTACAATTTGGTCTTGCACATGTAGGTCCTGCTGTGAGAGGCTTAGACCCACTGTTCGACCCATTTTGCATATGGGGAAATGAGATGTCCATGAATATCAGTCAAGTCAAGAAACTCAGAAAGATTGTTAGGATGAAGAAACTTGCGACGAATAACAGCAAGATCTTTGTTTGCACAATGAAGAAGACATCAATCAACTATAGGATGGTACCAACTCTTTTACCTTGTTTTTACCCCTTGCGCCATTTCAAAATTTACAACAGTGATTTATGCACAGCTTTGTTTTTAGTACTTTCCAATGTAGTTCACCGATGATTACCTCTCAAACCACCTGCATGGTCAAGAGGCAAGGAAGGTATTCATTCAACACCCACGGTACAATATTGAAGTCTTGCTGAAGAGGATGAAGGTTGGGCGGGCAATTATCCATAGCCACTGGCCTAAAGTTGCAAGGACATTCAACATCACTGAAGGCCCAATATTTTCCTTCCACTTCTGAAGTTTCCCAGATGAGATTGATCTGTCTATTTACCGTGTATGATGCTACTTTCCAAAGGTTTTTGATGCTGCATGTGAAACTTGGTGTTGTTGTGTAATGGAGTAACTGATTGCCGAAGCTATCTGATGTAATTCGATTATGAAATCCTGGTTGCTTTTATACGGATATGAAATATCTGGCGTGTTTTATAAGAAATATCAGTTTGATTAGTACATGGATTATCAATAATAGGCTAATTACCCTGCTTATTGGGGTTTCCTATTGCAAACGGTTACTAATACAGCACCGTGGGTGATGAACTCAAACAACCCGCACGGTTTCTAGAAAGTAGGCGTGTTCGATCAACTAACAATCACACACGGCTTCCGACAACGAACTGTTTACGTTAGGCCACCTTGCACAAATGTTTCCACACAAAGAACTATGTGTGATATACATACCTATGGAAAAATTTTCTAGGATTCACCGTGTGGGATGTACATACCTACGAAAATGATTTTCTGGGATTCACCATGTGGGATGTACATACCTACGGAAATGATTTTCTGGGATTCGCCGTGTGGGATGTACATACCTACGGAAATGATTTTCTAGGATTACCGTGTGGGATGTACATACCTACGAAAATGATTGGGTTTTGATGCCTTGCCTGATCGCACACGGCCCTAGCCTGGGTCCCAGGAGGGCCTATCCCCGACGATTTCTAGGTCGTGTGGGAAGGACACCCTATCGCACACACTCACTTGGAGACGGTTCCAAATGCCGTCGCAGAAAGGGGTTGAAAACCGTTTGTTTAGGACATTGTTGTACCAGTGTGAATAAGGAAATGAAGGGAGATTGTACTGTCCAAGAGCCTAGGCATCGAACCCGCATCTAGGTTGAAAAGGGGGAAATCAGTAGCGAAAGAGAACAAAAATGGAACGTAATCCACATATGTTGCCTGGATATTTGTTGCTCTGGGCAACCACCACTCTAATGTGTCTGTGGAGGTACATCGTACTGGTGCACCCACTGTCCGGATGGACCTCCCATGCTCTTATTGCCACTTTTTTGCTGTTAGTATAACGCCAGCGGTCAAGTCAAGCAATGCTACTGCTAAAGTGATGCCACATTTAACTAATTTTGCACTCAGTCTAATGCCACCGATAAATTTAAGCAATGCCATTTAATGTCACTGGATTATTTCAGGGTTAGCTGTTGATTGTGGATGTATTAAAGATTTTTTAGCTAAGGCATTCTAATGTTGTTGCACATCCGGTATACCAACGATGAATCTTGTTACTACCTTCAGATTTTTGCACTATTAATGCTTATAGATTACATACCTCACTTTCACAAGATAACTTTTTTTGTAGTGTGATAACCCACAAGTATAGGGGATCGCAACAGTTTTCGAGGGTAGAGTATTCAACCCAATTTATTGATTCGACACAAGGGGATCCAAAAAATATTCTCAAGTATTAGCAGTTGAGTTGTCAATTCAACCAGACCTGGAAACTTAATATCTGCAGCAAAGTATTTAGTAGCAAAGTAATATGATAGTAGCGGTAACGGTAGCAAAAGTAATAGTTTTGGTTTTATAGTGATTGTAACAATAGCAACGGAAAATTAATTAAGCGAAGAACAATATGTGAAAAGCTCGTAGGCAATGGATCAGTGATGGATAATTATGTCGGATGCGATTCCTCATGCAATAGTTATAACATAGGGTGACACAGAACTAGCTCCAGTTCATAAATGTAATGTAGGCATGTATTCCGAATATAGTCATACGTGCTTATGGAAAAGAACTTGCATGGCATCTTTTGTCCTACCCTCCCGTGGGAGCGGGGTCCTATTGGAAACTAAGGGATATTAAGGCCTCCTTTTAATAGAGTACCGGACCAAAGCATTAACACTCTATGAATACATGAACTCCTCAAACTACGGTCATCGTCGGTAAGTATCCCGATTATTGTCACTTCGGGGTTAACAGATCATAACACATAATACGTGACTATAGACTTGCAAGATAGGATCAAGAACTCACATATATTCATGAAAACATAATAGGTTCAGATCTGAAATCATGGAACTCGGGCCCTAGTGACAAGCATTAAGCATAGCAAAGTCATAGCAACATCAATCTCAGAACATAATGGATACTAGGGATCAAACCCTAACAAAACTAACTCGACTACATGATAAATCTCATCCAACCCATCACCGTCTAGCAAGCCTATGATGGAATTACTCACGCACGGCAGTGAGCATCTTGAAATTGGTGATGGAGGAAGGTTGATGATGACGATGGCGACGGATTCCCCTCTCCGAAGCCCCGAACGGACTCCAGATCAGCCCTCCCGAGAGAGATTAGGGTTTGGCGGCGGCTGCGTATCGTAAAACGTGATGATTCCTTCTCCCCTATTTTTTCTCCCCGAACACGAATATATAGAGTTGGAGTTGAGGTCGGTGGAGCACCAGGGGGCCCACGAGGCAGGGGGTGCGCCCCCACCCTCGTGGACAGGGTGTGGGCCCCCTGGCCTTGATTCTTTCGCCAGTATTTTTTATATATTCCAAAAATAATCTCCGTTTATTTTCAGGTCATTCCGAGAACTTTTATTAGTGCACAAAAATAACACCATGGCAATTCTGCCGAAAACAGCGTCAATCCGGGTTAGTTCCATTCAAATCATGCAAGTTAGAGTCCAAAACAATGGCAAAAGTATTTGGTAAAGTAGATACGATGGAGACGTATCAACTCCCCCAAGGTTAAACATTTGCTTGTCCTCAAGCAATTCAGTTGACAAACTGAAAGTGATAAAGAAAAACTTTTACAAACTCTGTTTGCTCTTGTTGTTGTAAATATGTAAAACTAGCATTCAAGTTTTTAGCAAAGATTATGAACTAACCATATTTACAATAACATTTAGGTCTCATCTATACCTACTAATAAAGGGGCTAATGATTCTTGCTTCCAAATTTTGTCCGTTGCTAAATTTTTGCCCGTTTTGTAGATCGCTTCGTACGTCGATCGTTTTTTGGAAGGGAATCTCCCGATTTTGTTGAAAAAATAAAACAAATCACGCCCCAGATCCAAGGCACGATCGTGAGAACTCAAAGCCGGCCCACCTATCTGGCCCAAGGAAGCTAGCCCACATAACTGGAGCCAGGCAAAAAAATTATATTGGATTCTGGAATTGAACTCACGCCCTCTAGATCGCTTAACTAGAGTCAAAGCCAACTAAGCAAACACAATGTTTTGTTCACAAATTTTATTTATTTATTTTAAATAGTCCCACCTCGCCTACTTACACCCAATGCTCCTAATTTATATAGGCTTTTTAGTTTCCTGTTTTCAAGGACCCATCTTGGAAATCAATAAGCAAAGGCTGAGAAGGATTTGATTTCAACAAGAGAAATAAGGAAGCTGAGAAAGGAATTCATGAGACATGCACATTGCTGCACCATCCTATACATGGTCAAATAAAGAATGAAAGTAATTGAGTCCAAGGAAATTATAAGGAAAGAAATTCTATAAATGGTCAATTAAAGATTGAAAGGAATTTGAGTCAAGGGAAATATAAGGAAGGAAAGTTGTCCAGCATGCACGTTGCACCATTCTACATGGTTAAATAAAGAAGGAAAATAATGAGTCTAGGAGAATATAATAAAGGAAAGATGTCCCTCATTCTATACATGAAAGAGAATAACATGCACGGTAATTAAAATGGGATTACTCCCATTGGGCACGTTGCACATTCTCAATAGTACAAGGACCTGCATATATATTGAGAGTTTTTTTACTACGTCCACAAAATTTAATTAATGACATTGAATTACCTTTTGATAAATTATTTGAAGTAGATAGGTGAAACGATTGCATACTTAATTTTAGCGCTACTTTCAAAATGGATTGCTTTAGCCAATTGAGATAAAAAAAAGTTACGATAATTATCTTAATAACTTCAACAATACTCCCTCCGTTTTTATTTACTCTGCATATTAGAGTTAACTGAAGTCAAACTTTGTAAAATTTGACCAAGTTTATAGAAAACAATATAAACATTTACCATAACAAATCTATATGTTGTGAAAGTACATTAAATAATATATCTAATAGTATTGATTGGTTATTGTATATGTTAATATATTTTTTATAAACCTGGTCAAAGTTCACAAAGATTGACTTTGACCAAAACTAATACGCGGACTAAATAAAAACGAAGTAAGTACTACATACATTAAATTGATGTAGCCGTTATCTCTCATTCTAGTGTTTACTCAAGCAAAGCATGGCCCGCAAGTCGAATAATTCATACACTTTCACCCAAAAAAAAGAACAATGCATGCATTTGTTAGACTTTTTACATAGATGGACGGCTTGAAAGAACATTTCTTCTTCATGTTAAGGATATTTTTGACCATACTTAATTAATGAGTAGTATTTTTTTAGAAACCAGTGCAATGAATTTTTAGTCCCGTTGCAATGCACGGGCTCCTAGTGTTTACTCATATCAATGGCATAATCAACTAGCGAGCAATAATAATAAATCTCGGATGACAACACTTTCTCAAAACAATCATAATATGATATAACAAGATGGTATCTCGCTAGCTGCGAGCGCAAAACATAAATGTAGAGCACCCCTGAAGATCAAGGACTGACTGGAAATTGTAATTCATGGTAAAAGAGATCCAGTCAAGTCATACTCAATGTAAACTAATAATAATACATGCAAATGACAGTGGTGCTCTCCAACTGGTGCTTTTTAATAAGAGGATGATGACTCAACATAAAAGTAAATGGATATGCCCTTCGCAGAGGGAAGCAAGGATTTGTAGAGGTGCCAGAGATCGATTTTGAAATAGAGATGAATAATATTTTGAGCGGTATACTTTCATTGTCAACATAACAACCGAGAGATCTTGATATCTTCCATGCTACACACATTATAGGCGGTTCCCAAGCAGAATGGTAAAGTTTATACTCCCCCACCACCAACAAGCATCAATCCATGGCTTGCCCGAAACAACAGGTGCCTCCAACTAACAACAATCTTGGGGGAGTTTTGTTTGCAATTATTTTGATTTGATTTGAGCATGGGACTGGGAATCCTGGTGACCAGCCATTTTCTCGTGAGTGAGGAGCGGAGTCCACTCCTCTTGAGAATAACCCGCCTAGCATGGAAGATACAGACAACCCTAGTTGATACATGAGCTATTTGAGCATACAAAACAGAATTTTTATTTGAAGGTTTAGATTTTGGCACATACAAATTTACTTGGAACGGCAGGTAGATGCCGCATATAGGAAGGTATGGTGGACTCATATAGAATAACTTTGGGGTTTATGAAGTTGGATGCACAAGCAGTATTCCCGCTTAGTACAAGTGAAGGCTAGAATGAGACTGGGAAGCAACCAGTTAGAGAGCGACAACAGTCATGAACATGCATTAAAATTAATCAACATTGAATGCAAGCATGAGTAGGCTATAAATCACCATGAACATAAATATCGTGGAGGCTATGTTGATTTTGTTTCAACTACATGCGTGAACATGTGCCAAGTCAAGCCACGCGAATCGTTCAAAGGAGGATACCACCCTATCATACCACATCACAACCATTTTAATAGCATGTTGGCACGCAAGGTAAACCATTATAAACTCCTAGCAAATTAAGCATGGCATAAGCAACGATTATCTCTAATTGTCATTGCAAACATGTTTCATTCATAATAGGCTGAATCAGGAACGATGAACTAATCATATTTACAAAAACAAGAGAGGTCGAGTTCATACCAGCTTCTCTCATCTCAATCAGTTCATCATATGTCGTCATTATTGCCTTTCACTTACACAACCGAACAGTGTGGATAATAATAATAATAGTGCACGTGCATTGGACTAAGCTGGAATCTGCAGGCATTCAATTCAAGGGAGAAGACAAGGTAATATGGGCTCTCTGTTAGATCAACAATAATGCATAAGAGAGCCACTCAACATTTTCATCATGGTCTTCTCCTCTCGACCCCCAAAGAAAAAGAAAAGAAACAAAACTATTTACACGGGAAAGCTCCCAACAAGCAAAAGAAGAGCGCGAAATATTTTTGGGTTTTCTTTTTAATTACTACTACTACAAGCATGGAAAGTAAACTAGCTAAAAGCTACAACTATTTTTTTGGTTTTTATTAAGGTTTTTAACAAACAAGAAGAAAGCTTAAAAGAAAATAAACTAGCATGGATGATACAATGAAAAAGTATGAGCACCGACAACTGGCATGAGTGTGTGAACATGAATGTAATGTCGGTGAGAAATATGTACACCCCCAAGATTAGGCTTTTAGCCTAAGTTGGTCTATGGACACAGATCAAAACTGCCCTCTCCGGCGTACTGAGGAGGGTCTTCGGGGTGCCGCTGGTTGGCGATCTCCTCCGGATCCCACTGATAAACAGACTAACGGTGAGGATCAGATAGTGGCTCTGACTCTGGAGCTGATGTCAGGCTCTGGTATGCCTGAATGGCCTCCAGCAAAACAAGGTACGTGCCAGAAAATATGTTGAACAAAGAGGGAGCAGGCAAGGTAATAGTCTCAAAGTGATTCTTATTAAATATCAGTCTATAATTAAGCATCTTCTTCTTATTCTTAACAATAAAATCATATGCTACCATGCTCTTGTAATCTAGAAAAATATGAAGCAGCAACTTTTCCTCTTTCTCATAATGCCTAATAGGTATGTTAAAGTGTGCAGCAAGGCGCGAGGCGAAGATGCCTCCCAAGACGGGACCCTTTGTATGGTTCGGATTTAACTGTTTAGCCACAATAGCGCCTAAACTGAAAGTGGTATCATGAAACAAAGCATGGTGCAAAATAACAATATCAGGGGCACTAAGATTTCCACAGTTCCCACGACCAATTAAGCATCTACTAGCAAATATTGCAAAGTAACGTAGAACAGGAAAATGTATGCTAGTGATTCTTGCATCAAAAACTTTCCTCGTTTCCCCTACAACAATTATATCAATAAATCCCTCCGCATCATTATGATGTGGTTCCTCTATGCTGCCCTCAAAGGGTATCCTACAAACCCGGCAAAAATCATAAAGTGACATCTCCTTATGCTCATCATATAAATAAAATTCCACCGAAGGTGGCGATCTCCTAGCATGGAAATGAAAATTTTGCACAAAAATATTGGTGAGTAGGAGATACTGTTCACGCTGGTCGTGGAGGAAGTCGGTGAGGCCTGCATTCTCAGCCAAATAATAAAAATCTTCATAAATCCCGGCTTCTCTTAAGAACTCATCACAAGGCCATTCACACGGCCGAACCTCTACAGTACGAGGGAGATTATACTTGGGCTTCTTATTCTCTTCATTTTGCTTATCCTTCGAGCTTCGGCTTGATGAGCCCCTCAAAAATCTCTTCATCTTTTTCTGAAAATTTCTGAAAATTTAGTAACCTAAAATAGAAGTGAACCAAACTCAACATAATTGATAGAAACTACTCCAGCAAGTGCTTAGAAGCTATATCATGCATGAGAACTATTTTTGACCACATAAATTTGACATGCAAGCTCAAGAACAGGGTCACCTAAGCAGCAAAAATTTACAATAAATAAAGCACTAGAACAAAAACTAATTGGACCATTGGAGGAGTCACATATCGTAGAACAATCCTCTAAAGCAGTTTTGTGAATGGAGCTTTGAGCAAGGAGATCGAAAATGGCAGCAAGATGAGCTAGAACTCGGGTTTGAGCTGGTGGGTGATTTTTTTCTGGAGGAAGACGAAGTGTGTGGGTGCAAGAATAAGTGGAGGGGACCCATGTGGGGTCCACGAGGCAGGGGCGCGCCCAGGGGCTGGGCGCACCCTCCACCCTTGTGGGCACATGGTGGGTCCCCCTAGTGTGTTCTCAGTGCCAATAATTCTTAAATATTCTGGAAAAAATCATATTTCATTTTTAGGGCATTTGGAGAACTTTTATTTTTGGGGTATTTTTTAATGCAAGGATAATTCAGAAAACAGACAGAAAATACTGTTTTTGCTTTATTTAATATAAATAACAGAAAGTAAAAATAGGGTACAGAAGGTTGTGCTTTCTAACTTCATCCATCTCATGCTCATCAAAAGGAATCCACTAACAAGGTTGATCAAGTCTTGTTAACAAACTCATTTCGAATCGCATGAAACCGGAGAAATTTTGAATAACACTAGGTTACATCAACGGGGATGTGCACGTCCGCAACAATAAGAATATCATATTTCTTCTTGACAGTAGGAAGAGGAAATTCAAAACCTCCAATAGTAATTGTTGAAATTTTTCCAATAGAATTGATACTGTGGACTTGAGGTTGTTTCCTTGGAAAGTGTACCGTATGCTCATTACCATTAACATGAAAAGTGACATTGCCTTTGTTGCAATCAATAACAGCCCCTGCAGTATTCAAAAAGGGTCTACCAAGGATAATCGACATACTATCGTCCTCGGGAATATCAAGAATAACAAAATCCATTAAAATAGTAGCGTTTGCAACCACAACAGGCACATCCTCACAAATACCGACAGGTATAGCAGTTGATTTATCAGCCATTTGCAAAGATATTTCAGTAGGAGTCAACTTATTCAAATCAAGTCTACGGTATAAAGAGAGAGGCATAACACTAACACCGGCTCCGAGATCACATAAAGCAGTTTTAACATAGTTTCTTTTAATGGAGCATGGTATAGTTGGTACTCCTGGATCTCCAAGTTTCTTTGGTATTCCACCCTTAAAAGTGTAATTAGCAAGCATGGTGGAAATTTCAGCTTCCGGTATCTTTCTTTTATTAGTAACAATATCATTCATGTACTTAGCACAAGGGTTCAATTTTAAGCATATCAATCAAACGCATACGCAAAAAGATAGGTGTAATCATTTCAGCAAAGCGCTCAAAATCCTCATCATCTTTTTTTTTGGATGGTTTAGGAGGAAAAGGCATGGGTTTCTGAACCCATGGTTCTCTTTCTGTACCGTGCTTAATAGCAACAAAGTCTCTCTTATCATAACGTTGATTCTTTGATTGTGGGTTATCAAGATCAACAGTAGGTTCAATCTCTACATCATTATCATTGCTAGGTTGAGCATCAACATGAACATCATCATTAACATTATTACTAGGTTCATGTTCATTACCAGATTCTGTTTCAACATCAGAAATAGAAATATCATTGGGATTCTCAGGTGTGTCAACAACAGGTTCACTAGAAGCATGCAAAGTTCTATCATTTTTCTTCTTCTTCCTTTTTGAAGAACTAGGTGCATCAAAATTAGTTCTCTGAGAATCTTGCTCAATTCTCTTAGGGTGGCCCTCAGGATACAAAGGTTTCTGAGTCATTTTACCCCCTCTATTCATGACTCTAACAGCATTATCATTTTTCTTATTATTCAATTCATTGAGCAAATCATTCTGAGCCTTAAGTACTTGTTCTACTTGAGTGGTAACCATAGAAGCATGTTTACTAATAAGTTAATAATGCTAGTTACCTTCAGACTTTTCTATTGGTTTAATGCTCTTGCGCAGCTAGTATACCAATGCTGAAACTTGTTACCTTTACATTTTGTATTGTTAATTCTTATAGAAATCTTCCAGTGCTAGAGCTTATGGAAATCTATTCAGTAAAACCATTGTACTGTACTTTGTAATAAAATAGCTACTCTACTATTGCACTAGCCACTGGATTAGTGTATATTTGTACTATTCGAATGGTGTTGCATTAGCGTATAGACATATATAAAGTGTTGCAAGCTTTCCCAGATATGTGCTCAAGAAAACTACTACCTATTTTTCTAAATACTAGACATTTTGGTACTTTAAATTGAACTGCGAAAACATCATATATTAAGGAACAGAGGGTGTAGAGTTCACTCAAATTATCCCGGTAAAGCTAGTCACACTTTCGTTAAATTTAATGTTCATTATGTTATCGGAGGAGGTCTGTATGTTTGTCTCTAATGCCTGTCGACTACATATATGACATCACGATGTAATGTTAAGTCATTTCCTTTTGTACAGTGTCACTGAATTGTCAAGGCGGTGATGGCATTTTATTTTAGTTGCATTGCACAAAATATGCTTAAAAGAAGAGGAAAGGTCGGGAATGGCTCAATTTTTAATAAAAAATTATGTATGCCTTCCTGACATCAGCCACTGTTGCCTTATTTATTCCTTCAAACAGGTGGTTAGAAACAGTCTTGCTACCTTTTCCCATTAAGAAATTGGAATGCTTATATTTGTGAGTATGTGCTTCAACTAGTGCCACTTCTATTGTAATCACACTTTCAATATCTATGCAAACAGGGATGCTCAATTTTAGTGGAACTACACAAAAAGTCCAAATGGTTCAACATTAGGAGCATGTTTTCTTCCAAACCTTTATGTCCAATTGGTGGCACTATGAGTTGTTCATTACGAAGGTACATGGTTTGCTACTATCTTGCTACTCTTTTTGTACTGTCATTAGATAGTAATACTAGTGGTTTGCATGTGAATTTATTGGCAGGGTAGACCTACATTGGAGGTGCAGGACAGGATTCAATGATTGGATGCTCAATTTCGGTTGTATCGATTTCACCTCTTCCATCACTGCAAACATGGATATCCTTGGTCTGATGAAGAATAGGCGCTATATTTCTGCTCTGAACCAGCAAATCAATTCAACATGAAATTGTCCAGGGCAAAACATGACTGTATCAAATTGTCCAGTGCAAAACATGACAGATGCTAAGCGGAAGAGACGTGTTTAAACCAAAAATACAAGGTGGGGTATATATTTACTAGCTGCTTGATATTTGTGCAGGCAGAGATGTTTGCCGGTTGCTATTTGGCAAACAAACAAAGTGACCACAATTTTGGTTGAACTGCACAAGAGAATAGTATAGTCACTACATGCAGTGCCATTTGAAAATAGACACAAAAAGATTGGATAGTCACTTCATGGCCTGTAGAAAAGTAGTACTATACTATTTATTGGCCAACACTAGGTGCTTCATTGCTTTGGTATGATTATACAATGGGCATCATTTTTCCTAAGTTAAAGTTTGTATTCCGAAAATAGTCTCACCGTGTGATCGAGAGAAGACCAAATCATATTGCAGTGGATATTCCTCCATCATGTGTGGTTCATTCTCATGGTTCCAGTTGTTGGTGAAACTAGTTACGTTTGCAAGAGGAATTGTAGACTTCACAAACAAATTTGTCTTTCACTCTATACTGAATGTTGGCCAAGAGAAGCATCCATGTTAGTAGGAAGAACAGATGTTTTTTCTAGATCTTTGGTTTTGGAGCTACATATTTGTATATGATCTGTGAATCATTGAGATGCATTAACATGTTAATCTTATGTATGGGAATCGTACTAGTTGGTTTTGAATTTGAGCTACTAATGTGAACATATTACAATGCCATGCCTGTGAGTCTCGTGTGAACATTTTGAACGGATCGGCTCTTACTGCTGTGAACAGCATGATCCTTATTTATGTGTTCTCAGTGTTTACAAGTTACTAACAGTTCCTTATTTTTGTTCACTCAGTGTTTACAAGTTACTGATCGATCACTAGCTAGCCTACTAATGCGCTTCTGGCAGTTTTAGTTGTGACGCAAGATCCAAAGTGGCAGTTTTTTGAATAAAAATGCCTACCTCTGAAGAAAATGACAAGGTGCTCTGAAGAAAATGCCATGCGAATCTGAAGAAACTGCCAGCAAAAACATTCGCAAATGCCCTATCTGCCAGCGAACGTTCATCAGCTAATGCGATCGTACACGTACAACATCCGACCTACTAGATCCTACATGTACACTATCCGACCTACTCGATCCTACACGGATAAATACCAGATCACGCACGTACTACCTCCTTTCCGGTTTGCAGGGCTCAATTCAAAAAACGACCTACTCGATCCTACACGAATAAATAGCAGATCATGCACGTACTACCTCCTTTCGGTTCTTAATTCAAAAATCACCAACCAAGGTAGATAATGAGTGGTGGAATTATTTTTGACAAGGAGGGAGTACCTCATCTGAATGATTCAAGTGCACTCGTTTGACCGTCATGCCGGCATGCGACCCAGCACGGACGGGACGCACCACTGACGGGACGGGACGGGACGGCACAGTCATAATTTCAGTTTTTCTAGTTTTCCACGACAAGTTGGCGCGCTAAGCCATGCCTGCTTATGCATTGAATTCCGATGACCGTGATGACCGCCGCGTTTCCCGTGACATGCTGGTTCGTCTACCTTCCGCCTATAATTATTGTTTCCCGGGCTTCTCCGGTGGAACCATCACCCAACTCGCCCTATCCTCATAAGCCCCCACCGGCCCGACGTCGCTCGCCACTTATCCTCGCTCTCGCCACGTCCGCCATGCCCCCGCCCATCCGCGATAGGCGACGCTGGAGGCGGTCACCGCCGAAACTAGTGTTTGGTTTTTCACCGGAAGGCAGACGGAGGGAGGAGGCATTCTATCAGTCTTTAGATGGCAATGCGGAGTATGAGGAGTTGTTGGAGCGCGACAGCCTGGCGGAGGAGCAGCGTATCGCCGATTTGCACCGCCAGCGGGACATGGAGCAGCAGCGCACCGACGCACTAAGTCGCGAGCAGAGTGCCCGCAACTGGGCTGACTACGTGGAGGCCGGCGCCCGGCAAATAGCCCCGGAGGCTGTCGGGCACGCACGCGTTCGCGACGCCGAATTTTACTACAAGCTCGTCAAGTGGGTTTCCCGCTTAGAAGTCGAAGCTTCGGTGGACCACGCCGGCATGGAAAGGGCCAACGCGCGCGAGCAACGCGCCCTATCACACCTCTGGCAAGTCCGAGGCGAGGCAGAGGACGCCAGTGTCGGCGTTTAGTGTGTACCGCAGATGGCGGTTGGCATCGTCTAGTTAGCTAAGAGTGAGTTAGTACTTGTACACTACTAGAGTATTAGTGGGAGTAGATAGTTAACTTGGCTATGATGGTTGTCAACGTGCAAGTTTAGTACTCTATATCTGGATCAGACCTGTTACTTTGCTCTGAATGTTGAACTTTCCATTTGAACGTATGGAATGGGCTGTTATTTTTTTAAATGGGTTGTATTTGTCCTCCACGGGTTTAGAAGCTGCCTTGTGGGCCTACCAGGTTGACGCGTACACAATCAGGAGATGATCGTATGTGGAGAGGATGACAGCAGGCACCCACCAAGCTCTTGGCAGTACGCAAGCAAGTGCCTCCTTATTTCAAGCCAATAAAAAATGGCTCCTCCTAATGGATTTCTGACATCTGGGTCTCATGCCATTGTCAACGTAGTCAATAAACGAGAGAATTGCACAACGAGCGGCTGACACCAGGGACCCAACAGCTCACCCAATTATTTTTGTTTTGGGTTAATTTGATAAATGCCACTCCAAATCTAGTGATTCCGAGAAATGCCACTGCAATGTCCAAACTTTGAAAAATGCCATTTCATGCCATTTCCTATGGCATTTTTCGAAGTCTGGAGTGGCATTTTTCAAAGTGTCCAAAAATTGCAGTGGCATTTTTCAAAGTTTGGAAATTTTAGTGGCATTTTTATGAATCGCCATAATTGGAGTGGCATCTATCTATCTATATCTATATCTATATCTATACTTATACTAATCCTAGACTTCCTACAAATTCCCACGTTAATCAGTAATTAGGAGCCGTTAATCTGATGGGACCGAGTTATTACGGTGTAGATCTAATCTATCTATTGCTCTCCGGGGAAAAAAAGACACCTATTAATTCTCATGTTAATTAAAAATTAGCAGCCGTACATCCACCGATTCTTCCTTTCCCGGTAAAAAAATCTAAAGCAGCCATATTATCTCTCTCAATCTCTCACGTCTCTGTTCATACTCTCATGGAAAAGAGATCCAGGTCTCTCTTAGATTGAACAACGAAGTTGGTCATCGATCCCACTCTCAATCTCTCATGTCTCTCTCTCTCCCTCAAACTCTCATCTCTCTTCCTCTCCACAAGCAGATCTGTGTCTCTCCCAATTGCAAATTTGCAGCAAGGACGTTAGGGCATGGATTCTGCGCTCATCTCCACATGGAAACAGATCGTGTCTCTCCCAAATTGCAGCAAGGAATTTAGGGCATGCATCTCCTGCGCTCATGGAGCTTATTATAGTAAAATTATTTTCCTCATCTAGATCAGGTTCGTATTCTCAGTCCTTGCACTGATTTATTTTCAATTTCTTTTTGCCGGTCTGGATTCAATTCTTTTCAGGTTTCTCTTCTCAGTCCTCACACTAATTTGTTTTGAATTTCTTTTTGCCAGTTCAGATTCAGTTGTTTTCATCGTGCCCTTTAATAATGTTGTCTAGGGATTCAATCTCCTTTATCGTGTGTCTTCTTGAAGCTGATGATTGCCATGGCAAAATAAAATCAGTGTTCTCGATCCCTCAAAAAAAACAAAAAAATCTTTTTGTAGCGCACAGAAAAGAAACATGTACCTTATATGTAGAAAAAGACACGTCCAACTACAACTCCAGTCCTTCCAATACGGGTGGATCTCTATTTTCTCACTAATTGACCCTATCATTGACTCTCTGCTGTGATTTCGCTTCCCCAATCATAGTTTTCTCAATCCCTCAACCAAGATGGGCAGGGGGTGGGGGATATGGAGAAGGACGGAGCTCCTGTTGTGGTTGGTGCCGTCACAAATGGTGGATGTTGACCATGTTGTTCCATGGAGGGAAGGTAATATTGAAGAACAATTATCTCGCAAAGACATTGACCATCCACTCAGCACAACAGCAGGGTAAGCATGAACACTATGATTTGTCGAAAACAACTAAAAGAATCATGCTATGTTAGACATATAACATTCTGATTGTGTGCTCCAGCTGAATTGTAGTATTAATTTTCTCAAAGTTTCTAGGCCACGATGGTTTATGGATCCAAGGAGTAGATGCACTGACTGCAGTTTGAAGCCAATGACTGGTAATTTTCCAAATGACACCATCTCTGTTTTGTTTTATCTTATTACTAAGTTAGAAATTGGATAGCATGTGTTTGATGTTTTTCCTTCAAATCAGAATAATTGCAGGTCTGCTTCTACGGCTGACATAACCCATCATTACTATCTTCCAGATTTCATATATTTATTATCACTAGATGAATTCAGGTCCGATTGGGTCTTCCCTTTTTCACATGTGCACATTTTGCTAAATGCCATCTAATTCCTGCCATGAATCACAAATGGAATTGCAGTCTGAAAGTTGTGGCACTTGATTTGGAAACACCATAAAAACCATATGATGCTCCAACATAAAGTATCTTCTGATTTTTAAGTTCCACTTATTGAACAATGCACTTCAAAATTCACATTTATGCTATGCACAGACATGCAGGTACACTGGAGCATAATTCTATCAATTACCTATGGAAGACAGTCCAACATGGATGCTCTTAAGAGTACATGTATGTAGCGTTTCAGTTTCTATAGCATGCACTCACCCCTACCCGCCATTATACACTTGATCTGATGATGTTCACTTAAACAAGTTATTTCATCATATTTTCCACACATTTTGCTCAACTAAAACATGTGTATGTTCAGTTTGTCTTCTTAATTTCTTGACCAATTCGCCAACGAGGCTAGATACCTATGGTTATTTTGCGCCAATTGTCCTTTGAGATTGTTAAAAGAACTTCCCCGAGATATGTAACACTGTTGCTCCTGCTACTTTCAGCCATTATATTATTCACATAATTCAGACTTCTATAAATGCACTCCCAACTGCATAATTTCTTAGCTTATCGATTTTATTTATTCTAACTTTATAAATTCAAAAATGATTATAACAAGGCTGCTGAGTTGTTGGATTTAATACATGTACGTCAAAACTTATGGCTTTTCAAAACTATTTGTTCCCTCTTTTGGTCCTCTAATACACATTTTCCCTTTACGTTGGATAACCAATTCACTTTTGAGCTCATTTTCTTGAGACAGTGAAGATTTGTTTTGCTACTCATGTATAGATATAAAATTTTAATGGTCTTCACAATTCTATCAATCAATAGAGATTTGAACAAAATCCGGTTGATATAATATATACAATTTGGCCCGCACATGTTGCGAAGAGTAATTTTTAAAGTATATTTACAAAGTCTTTTTTATTTCTATGCATGTACAATATATATTAGGACACTGGACATGCTCACTACTGGAATTCCCAATTTTTCTGAGTGCCAAATGCACTCGGCAAAGGCCAAAAAAAACATGGCAGCACTAGGAAAACATGACTATATTGGACGTCTGCCGATAATGTTTATTTTGTCGGGTTCTTTTCTACAGGCACTAAGTAGACAACTGCAAAAAACTTCGCTCAGTGTAGAACAAGGGTAACTCGGTAAACAAATGACACAGACCGAATGATGAGTCAATGACCATGCCACGTGGCACCATAGTTTTGCCATTTTCTGCACTCGGCAAAACTATGACCCAGTAGAGCTACCCAGATGGCACCATGTGTCATGTTTAGGCAAAGGGGTCTTAGACACCAGACATCTAACCTAACAGCGACTCTGAATATCCATGTTGGTTGATTGCTAGCCTGATGCTAATATTTGATGTGTTTTCCTCAATTTAAAATCCCCAGGCAGGATGTTTCTAAAATCTACGTATTAACATCACCTGCATCGGATGTTTCTGTAGCATTTGAGGATGCGCACATGGTGTATATGCTGATGAAGGAAGCCTAGGAACAAGCATATTTACGAAATACATGGAGAAGATGGTGTCCAATAAAGGGAAAAGCAGCGAAGTAAAACATGATTAGTTTAGAGTGACATGAAAGCAGACTGTCTTTCAACAATAGGTGGATTCTTAAGATAATGACAGGTGTACAACGCAAGAGCTATAATAAGGCCTAACATGGTTGCTGGAAGATATATTTGTACAATAATAGGCATGCACATGCAGCTGTAGCAAAAAGAGTTAATAACTTAATATGAGATATTCAATTCCAGTGCCTGAATGAAAATAGCTGAACAAATTTCTGTAATATAGCATCCCAATAGTTTGTATAAATACGGATGCATGCAGGTGATGATAGACACTATATCATGTCTGATCCATAAGTAAGTGTGTGTTGTGCATTAAGTTTTCGATTCTTTGTGATATGTTTTGATTAGTTCTGTAGCATCCAGTTTAACATCTTATGTCGCAGACATTTGGTGAAGTATCAGAAAGGAGATTCTGTCGTTAATTCTGCGTTACCATAATGGTATGTAAGGTGAGCAAAAACAAAATCTGTGGCCTTAATTCCCAGCAACTCTCAAGGTAAGTAAGATGAGTCATATTAATAGATAGTGTTGTCAGGGACCTTGATAGTATCTCTCAGACGAGTACCACTTTATATGGGATAGGATATGCTTGATCCATGAATAAAATAACTTGGAGCTCCTGTTTAGAGCGTCTACTAAATTATTGGTTCATCCATCTAAATGTTTTTACAAAAACGGGCCTTTTTTAGCCGCAAACCGTAGAACAATAGTTCTACAGTATATTTTCATTAAAATAATAGTATGTTACAAATGGGGAGGAAAAAAGGAAAGAAAGAAAAATAAATAAAAGAGCGCCTCTCTAACTAGCCTCTAATATAAGGCCGCTTTGATTCACCGAATTGTCTACAATTACAATTCTTAAAGGTGACATCTTATGTTTCAAATGGTTTTGCAGATTGTAGGATAACAAAATGTGATCCGATCTCTCATATGTTTCTATATTTATCCAATGGTATCCTCAATAAATGTCTGTTACTATTTCCCATCCATTGTTTCCACCATTTAAAGTGACTAGCCATATAGTAAATGGTTTTTTTGCGCAAAAAATATAGTAAATGGTTTTTTGATTATTAATTTCTGTCCTTCATATAGTGGAAACCTAAACAATATAAATAATGTCAGCATGCTATCTTAAGATATATAGTTTGTGCCTATTCAGTTTATGGTCAGTCAGACGTATCCATTACTTATTCACAGAAATACATTCCCTTTTGAATTAGTCCTGATATCTCAAATCCTTTAGGTTCTGATGGTATGTTGGGTCAATGTGGTTGTTGTAACACCCCGGATGTAACTTTCCCAATTTGTACTCCAACTCTTGCCGTTTCCGGCGTTAAGTTATTTTATTTTTCTCGGGTTCGGGTTTTTGTCTCCGTGTGTTGTTATCGTTGTCATGCATCTCATATCATGTCATCATGTGCATTGCATTTGCATACGTGTTCATCTCATGCATTCGAGCATTTTCCCCGTTGTCCGTTTTGCATTCCGGCGCTTCGTTCTCCTCCTGTGGTCTTTTCTAGCTTTCTTTCGTGTGTGGGGATTAAAAATTTCTGGATTGGTCCGAGACTTGCCAAGCGGCCTTGGTTTACTACCAGTAGACCGCCTGTCAAGTTTCGTATCGTTTGGACTTCGTTTGATACTCCAACGGTTAACCGAGGGACCGAAAAGGCCTCGTGTGTGTTGCAGCCCAACACCCCTCCAATTTGGCCCAAAACCAACCTAAACCTGCTCCATCATCTAGAGCATTCGATCATGATCGCGTGGCCGAAAACCGCACCTCATTTGGACTCTCCTAGCTCCCTCTATGCCTATATATAGACCCCTTCCCCGAAATCCGGATCCCCCTGGTCAAAAACCCTAGATCCACCCTCATCGCGCGCCGACGGACACTTTCGCCACCGACGGACATGTCCGGAGGTCTCCCACCGCCGCGACGTGGCACTGCCTGAGTGGCTGCCGACTTCCACCGCCGCCGGAGCCCGCCACGGCCCGTGGCCGGCCCGCCCGCGCCCGCGCACGGGCCAGAGGAGCTCGCCCGCGCCGCCTTCGTCTCCTTGCTCGCGCGCCGCCCAGGACGCCTACGCCCGCCGCGCCGCCATTGCCTCCCGCCACCGCGCTCCTCCACGCCGGCGGACTCGCCGCCCGGCGGCCCCGGCGACCTCCGCCGCCCAACCACGAGCGCCGCCCGCCTCCAGCCTCGCCGGCGACGTCCGCCGCCCCGCCGTCTTCCTCCCGCGCCGGCGTGCGCCGCGCCAAGTCCGGACGCCGTCTCACGCAGCTCCGGCGAGTTCCCCGTTGATCCTCGGTTTCCGCACCGTCCGGATCTGGATCTAGATCCGTTTGAGGGTTGACTTTCTCCCGAAACCCTAATCCATGTGCCCATCTTCATCATGCTATAACTCCGCATCCGTAACTTCGTTTTTGGCATATAGCATATCAAAATGTTCGCCTCAGAGAGTACATCATTTCATTCCATTGCATCATTTTCATTCGAGCTCATCTTGATTCCCGAAATGCTGTTAGAAGAGGGCTACTTGAGATAATTGTCAGATCTGCTACTCCATTTGCATATTTGTCATTTTTGCCATGATTATTGTGTGCATGATATGCCCATGAGCTCTATATATGTTTTGTTAAGGGTTTTGCCATCTTTCCAGGGGTGCAACTCATGTATTTTTATGATGTGTGTGGTGACTAGCACAAGCTTGCTAAGTGAGGCACTTGGTAGTGCTGATTTCAGGGACTTAGCATTTCCACTAAGTCCTTGAGCTGTTTATTTCATATGGCCATATGTTCTTGTTGTTTCCGGGTGATCCTTGCCTCTTTTGAGGATGATCAGTAAGGATGTTTTGTTAATATTGTAGTGCTCTATCCATCCATGTCTTTGTTTGCATTTATGGAGCACCCTAACTTGAGGCAATCGAGCTCTACTTTTGCTACTTTGTGCATCTGGGCAGATTGTCAACTTGTTTGCAATTTTGCCGATGATGTTGTAGTTGATCCGTGCATGCTATGCTATTGTTCTTGCCATGTCTAGCTTGTATTTTGTGTATTCTTGATGGGTGTATGCTTAGTTTGTCATGACTTGCTCCGTAGTGAGTGCATCGAGCTCGTAAACATGCCCACTTGATATCTGTTTTCAGCATGCTCCAGTTTTCACCAAGTCTGAGAACTGATTATGTTTTTGCCATGTTCACATGCTTGCAATTGTATTTTCTGATCCCTTTTGGCTCAAGGTCACTAAGGGACTTTTGTTAAGCTCTTTGAGTAGCTCCATTCCATGCTTTGCTTTGCCATGTTCAGGTCCTGTAGCATGTAGTTTTGTTGCTCCGAAGAGTGCTACCTGATCTGAAATTCCAGACAAGTGTTAATTTCACTAAGTTTGAGATCTGTTTGTCATATGCATTTTTGCCATGCTTGTTTAAACCTGTTAATGGATGAATTGGCCGTAGCTCAGTGCTAGACTTTTGTTAAGCATCTTGAATGCATCCCTGCCATGTATTTTGTTGTCATGTTTGGGTGCTGTAGCATGTTCATCTCATTGCATTTAGATGGCTACTTGCTGTAAATCGCAGACCGGTGTCATATTTGAATCGCTTGCCATTTCCAAACCGTAACTCCGATTCCGGCGTTCTTTATATCGTTTTCAAGCGATTTTATCTTATCTTTCCAGTGGCACACTTGGATTCTCAAGTTGAGGCCAGGGTCATGCATTCCTTGTCACATCTTGCATATGCATCCCGCATCGCATCCCGCATAGCATATCATCTTTGCATCATATTGTTTGATCCTTGCACGTGGTTGATTGTGTCCTTGTTGCTTGTTTGTCTTGTTTGGGTAGAGCCGGGAGACGAGTTCGCTAACGAGGAGCCCGTTGAGTTTGCTTTCGAGGATCCAGTCAACTCTGACAACTTTGCAGGCAAGATGATCATACCCTCGAAATCACTACTATCTTTGCTATGCTAGATTGCTCGCTCTTTTGCTATGCCAATTCTACGATGCCTACCACTTGCTTTCAATCCTCCCAAATTGTCATATCAAACCTCTAACCCACCTTGTCCTAGCAAACCGTTGATTGTCTATATTACCGCTTTGCTCAGCCCCTCTTATAGCGTTGCTAGTTGCAGGTGAAGATTGGAGGCCGTTCCTTGTTGGAACATTTATTTACTTGTTGGGATATCATTATATTATCTTGTTATCTTAATGCATCTATATACTTGGTAAAGGGTGGAAGGCTCGGCCTCTCGCCTAGTGTTTTGTTCCACTCTTGCCGCCCTAGTTTCCGTCATATCGGTGTTATGTTCCCGAATTTTTGTGTTCCTTACGCGGTTGGGTTATAATGGGAACCCCTTGACAGTCTGCCTTGAATAAAACTCCTCCAGCAATGCCCAACCTTGGTTTTACCATTTGCCACCTAGCCTTTTCCCTTGGGTTTCGCGGACTCAAGGGTCATCTTATTTATACCCCCCGGGCCAGTGCTCCTCTGAGTGTTGGTCCAACCTAGAGCACCATGCGGGGCCGTCCCTTGGCAACTTGGGTTACGTTGGCTCCCGTACGCTTAGCTTATCCGGTGTGCCCTGAGAACGAGATATGTGCACCTCCTATCGGTATTTGTCGGCACAGCGGGTGGTGTTGCTGGACTTGTTTTACCATTGTCGGAGTTGTCTTGAAGAACCGAGATACCGAGTCTGATCGGAACGTCTTGGGAGGAGGTCTATTCCTTCGTTGACCGTGAGAGCTTGTCATGGGCAAAGTTGGGACTCTCCTGCAGGGATTTGAACTTTCGAAAGCCATGCCCGCGGTTATGGGCAGATGGGAATTTGTTAATGTCCGGTTATAGATAACTTGAACCTTAATTTAACTAAAATGAATCAACTGAGTGTGTTACCGTGATGGCCTCTTCTCGGCGGAGTCCGGGAAGTGGACACGGTGTTGGAGTAATGCTTGCGCAGGTTGTTTTCTAGTTTCTCGCTCGCGCTTTGCCTCCTCTTCTCGCTCTCTTTTGCGAACAGGTTAGCCACCATATATGCTAGTCGCTTGCTGCTGCTCCACTTATATTTACCTTGCCTTACCTATAAGCTTAAATAGTCTTGATCGCGAGGGTGCGAGATTGCTGAGTCCCTATGGCTCACAGATTACTATTACACCAGATGCAGGGCCTGATAATTCCGCTCCAGGTGACGCGCTCGAGCTCAAGTGGGAGTTCGACGAGGACTCTCAACGTTATTATGTTTCCTTTCCTGATGATCAGTAGTGGTGCCCTGCTGGGGGTGATCGGGACCATGTCGCATGTTGGGTTATCTTTTATTTTGACGCCGTAGTCGGGCCATGAGTGTTTTGAATGATGTAATATTATTTATGTATCTTGATTGACGTGGCGATTGTAAGCCAACTGTGTTCTCTCCCCTTTATTATTATATTACATGGGATGTGTAAAGATTAACTTACTTGCGACATATGCCTTCAATGCGATTATGTATGTAAGTCGTGCCTCGACACGTAGGAGCTATAGTCGCATCGAGGGTGTTACAGTTGTACACAACACATTTCGATTTTCTATGGTATGCCATTCCTACTTATGATTTTTTATTGTTGACCATGATCTTTTTAGATCATGCAAATATAAAAGGCCCTATTCTTATTTATAATGGTATATTCTATATTTAAGGACTATTTGTATCATTTTTGTGGATAAATATACAAAGTGAGAGAATGTTTATTTTATTCTGTAACTTTCTTTTACAACTACAAAATTTAGAAATTTGAGTGATTGGCATAAAATACAACTAAAAATTCATTTTCTCTTATCAAATGTGCAATATTCAATATACAAAAACAAGTGATAGTACCACTGATCTAAAAAATACAATGTTCTATATTGAAGAATATTGTGGGATCTGTCATGGTGAAAAGAACAATGTGGAGTTTATTTTCCAACGGAATATTGTGCGATCTCATTGAATTATGTCGAATGTATATTGTGTATTACTATATTTGACTGCTTTTGTGAGAAAGATTGTTTAACTTAACCATCTCAGAACACCAGCTAGACATACCGGTTCAAAATTATTTATGTTTAGTATTAATGATAAATCAAAAAAAAGTGTAAGAAAAAAACTAACTAGATTATTTTAAGACTTGACGGACAAGACAGAAGTTAATATGTAACGACACACCACTTCAACCTATCAAATGTTTGCTTTCACAATTCTAATACTATAAAAAGTACAAATGTGAACTTAATTAGCCTCAGTATTTTAAAATATAACTAAAATATGGGTGTAGACCTGTCAAAATAAACATGGAACAAGATAAGTCTCCCATGAAAATAGAAATTTGTGTCCAGGCGTTTACATTAGAAATCTGAGCAAAAATAGCAAGAAATGTTTCTATATGTTATATTTAAATACATAGTAAATTTGCAATTTACTGTTTGCATTATGGAAAGTAACCGTTGATAACATTATCATAATTTCATGCATTATGCAAAAACTGTATGTAGCCAATATTATATTGTTGAAGATTATATTTCAAAAGTTATGTAATGATTATACTTCAAATGCATGCGACCTTTTCATATTGTCATCTTTTGTAATTACTAAATAGTTGTAAATTTAGTTTGTCTGTACATTTGTAGTTCTTTTATAGGAGACAAGCCATTGCACAAAAACTATTGTAGATTCCCATATCGTAGAAAGTTGTATTGCATGCTAGCCCGTGCGAATGCACGGGTTGGCGACTAGTTTATCTAATTTGTTTTTGAGACGGAAGCAGGGTGTCAACTGGGCTGTGCAGGGCACTCTGGCCTGTCTAAACAGCCATTTCTTTTATGTTTACCACAGACCAGCCCAGTAGTTTTTTTTCTAAAAATGGCTAGCCCAGTTTTTTTGTGATTTGTCAAGTCACTTTGTCATGCCTATTGGGCTGTAAATCTTTCAAGACGAGGAGAGCTTCATTCAGCTGGCCGGGAAAATAGCCTATCAGGAATGAGAAATGGGCTATACATTTTTAAAACACATCAAATCGACAATTACTTTCAAATTTATTTATTTTTCATTTCAAGATTTTAAATTGCATTGATTTTTATGCGTGAACAATTTGTTAGATTTTATATTGATATACATTTATTTTTAGAATCAGTTTGAATGTGACTTGAAATTTCGGATTAAAAACAGTTCGGACCGCATCGAAATATGCAAAAGTTCATATAATTTTTTAACCCTGGCCACAATATGGGCTGTAATGCTAACAAAAAGAATATGGGCTCTAGAAAAACCTTAAGAATTAGCAAATGGGCTGTAAATTATTAGAAATAATGACAGATGGGCTATATGCTGTTTTCCACAGATTTGAGGCTTTCCTAAAAAAAGGCTGACGCACAAGCAGTGACTGTTGGATGTCCATCCAACAGCCGTCGTGCTTCTAAAATCTCTGCTCTTTCTGGTCCAGCCACTCAAACAAGCGCCGATGGGACTGCCTGCTCCCTCCTTCCGCTGCCGGCTGTGCTGCCGCGCAGGTCTCACCGCCCCACCGTACTCCCATCGCTTAGCTATCCCTCTACTCACCCACACCTGTTGTTATTCTCCGGCGACGGCAAACAAACCAGTAAACCCTCGTACTACCCTCCGTGTGGGAAACAACTGTCGAGTCTTCCCTGGCTCCGTGTCGTTCCCTTCCTAGGCCTCGTCGTCGTCCACCGCCCTGGTGCTCTCGACGCGGCGTGGTCAACATGGTTAACGACATGCATCTAAAGTGGACTGTACGTGAAGAGGCTGACAGTTGGGTCCACAGCCGCACGCAAGGAAATGCCTCCTTATTACGCGTAAAATAATAATTCCTCCACCTGACATCTGGGACCCATCGAAAGGACCTCTGTATTTCACGAAAAGAACGTTCCCACCGCTAACAGCTCTGCCACAAGAATGGCTACCGGGGATTGCTTGTCCCGGCAGTTTTTTTGCCTTAGCCCATGTATTTACCGGCAGTCCACTTCTCCCGGCAGATTGGTCAAGGCACATGAAACTACAATCGCCGGCAGCTCTATTGCCTGCAAAAGCATGTCTACCCGGTAGTTATTATGCCACTACTCTGATTTCACTACCAAAGTGTTATAGGAAGCCCTAATGTAATACACATTCATTATGTTCAAGCACTCAGGCCAGATCACACAATTTATGCATACACTTCAAAGCAACATATAGGCCTCATCAAAAACCTTAAACTTCATTTAAGAAACATGACAACCATATATATACAGGTTGTGCCACAAAAGGAGCACATATATGTTTCTAGGTGTGCCACACAGTAAAAAATGAAGTGGTGCCACAAAGGGAGAAGTACATATGTTTCTAGGTGCGTCACCCAACCAAAAAGAGCATACAGTGGCTTATGTGCCAAAACAACCACCAAAATGAGCAGCACGTGCCAATGTCACCAGGTTCAACAAACAAGGTACATTACATAACCACTCCATCAACTTAATTGTAGGTCTTGCAAACATTCAACAGCTTGTAGGTGATCCAAGCCTTAACTTGTAGATCATCCAAACCTTCAGAAGCTTGTAGATCACCCAGTGTATCTTTGGCAAACCCGCACAGACCAGAAATTCAAAACAGAGCTCTCATAGCACAATAAAGCTGTTGTAACATAAACATGCTACTAGTACTTGAAGGACAAGATGGCCCAATAAAAATGTAATCTTTACATCATATAAGGGCAAGTGTTCTAAGGCCTTGTTCATTTCCCTTGCTATTGGGCATTGGCGGAAGCAACGAACGCAATGAACCTATTCAGTACGTGGAGTCTAAATCAAGGCTGATGTTGTACAAAGCTCATTCATTGGAGATGAAAAGGATTTGAATCAGACTGATGTACAGTTGTACACAACGCGTTTCATTCTAGTAATAGTAACAAATCAGATATTTCTGTCGTTCCAAACTTGTTTATAGTAACCTGAAGGTTGAGGTTATGACCTACCCATTAAGAAAAGCACCCAACTTGTTGGGCATAAAAATAAGCCACCAACAATAAAAGCGCTCGTTCAAATAATGTGCTTGTAATTAACAGGATAAAATGTTTGCCATGGTCACCTTTGGCAAAATTGCTATTGGATTAAAATGGATGTAGGCTATTTCATTTCTCCTCCGTATTCTCATTTCACCTGATTTTGTTGTTTACTAAAATGACCTAAAATGGATGCAGACTAAAATGGACTAAAATGGATGCAGATTAAAATGTAAGTAGCTAGCTAGCTGGGATGCTTGCTACAAGTACGTACTAATCATCTCTTTTTTTAAGTGATGCATGCAGCCTCATCTTAACAACCATGTACTCCCTCCGTTCCTAAATATTTGTCTTTTTAGAGATTTCAAATGGACTATAACATACGGATGTATATAGACATATTTTAAAGTGTAGATTCACTTATTTTGCTCTGTATGTAGTCACTTGTTGAAATCTCTAGAAAGACAAATATTTAGGAACGGAGGGGGTACGTACTAATCTAGTAGCTCCAGCATGTACGCGATACTACTAGTACACACATGTTGTTTTTTAAGTGTGTGGTTAATTTTCTTTACCACCTCACAGGAAACATCAAATTGTTTTGGTTTCTTAGGGAGTTGCACGTGCAAGTATTCTATACGGCACATGAATACGGGTTCACAAGACCCAAGGGCTCAACAGAGTACAAGAAGTTCAGGTTGGATATATGCCTTACAAAGTGTATTCTCTGCATTCACAGAAAAAAGTGTATTCCCTGCCTCCATTCAAACTTCTCCTCCGAGCATGTTGTAGCCTTTGCTTAGCTGCTAGTGACTACTTGTCATGTCATAATACATGGAACATATAAGAATCAGTGCTTCATGTTATTCTTATGAAATAGTAACTTATATTGAGTAAAAACTAGATTGGAGATAAAGGAACCGTAGAAAACCAACATATTATACTACCTCCGTCTCATAATGTAAGACGTTTTTTGACAATACTTACATTATGGGACAGAGGGAGTACCATTTAAACTCTAGAAGAGTGGTCCACTTTCAGTCTGTCTTGCAGCAAAATGAAAGGAGGCGTAAACAAGTTCTCTAGCTAGTTGTTTTCTTCCATGTAGTAGTATATGTGTGTGATGACAGTTGAACTAGATGATCTCACATCGATCAACCAATGGGGATAAACAGCACAATACAAATACCTTTTTGTCCATGTAGTACTCCCAAAGTGTTTTACTGATTTAGTATTAAGTTGTAGCATCCACTTGTTTAGCACCGAAAGATTATTGAACGTCCTATACTAATAAGACTTACTAGAACATGTTGCAGTCATTTAGAAGTATCCACTGCCATGGTGCATAGATCATTTTAGAAGTTTTGACTGACAGAGAACATATCTAGAGGCCTTTATGTACAATCTAAACTAAAACTGCAAACATTCCATGCTGCTTCCTACCAAGATGTCTGAAGATTAAAACGATAAAATGTTTCGAAGAACTATTCTTGCTTGATTAAATGGAGAAACATTTTAAGTAGTAAGTGCCATGAGTGTGGCAAATCATGAGCATTATGAATTCCTGGAACAAACCTACCACTGCTAGAACCAGTCCCCAATCCTTTCACTGATAGCACCTGCAACAATTTGGAAGCAAAATACAGAGGCAGCAATGAGAAAGACTTGGAGCCCAGTAGTAATTCGGTGGAAGGGAGGGAAAATCTACAGCAATGAGAAGATAAATCGGCAATATCTCGTGAGTTCTCATCCATCAGAAAAGAAGAGTTTCACAACCTTTGTAAGGAAAAGCATACCTGCATCGCGTTTCACCATGACAGATCTGAGCAACATGTTGTACTAGCGTAGTGGGGAGCAGGCACCGCGGTCGCCGTCGGTGTGGTAAGAGACATGGTGGGGAGCCCGATAGCGCTCGTCCGCGTGGAGGGTCGCGGAGAAGAGCAGCGCGATGGCGTGGGGTGGCACGGCTAACTTGAGACAAGAGGCCCGGAGTTCGTCGCCGGATCTCGTGCTGGGGATCAAGGCGACGTCGACCTCAACGCACAGGCGCCGTCGACCTGTCCTAGGGTGGTGCCGCAGGGAGCGAGACGACGTTGACCACGTACACCAGATCCGTGTGGACGGAGGCGAGGCCGATCTCGACGCACCGGCGGCATCGATCTCAGTGGGGGTCACCAGGTCGGCGGAGGGGGTCGGCGGTGGAGGGCGCTGTCGAGGACAGAGGGGCTCTTGTCGGCGGCTGCGGTGGCGGCGGCGGAGGAGGAGGAGGATGGGTCTGGACTCTAGAGGGTTCGATTTGGGCAAGCATTGGGCGGCGGCTATAACTATTTTTGAGCAAAAAAAAAGTCTATCGCGTTTTCTCCCGTGCCAGCGCGCGTATGGGCCCAATTATTTTTGGTCTCGCTCCATGGATAGCCCGGCCGACAGTGGGCCGTGATTTAGTTATGCCGGCAGATTTGATGACCTAAAATGTGGACAATATTTTCGGCAGTGCATGTGTCCTTGCTACTACTAAAGTTCTCCCGGTTCTTCTAAAAAAAAAAACTAAAGTTCTTCCGGCAGTGTTTCCGCCTTTTAAGTACCTCTGCCAGCAGTAACTAGATTCTCGGCAGACAGTTTGCCCTTATTCTAGTATTTCTTTCGACAGTTAATTATCCCCAATCAAGTTTTGTGGTGTGGTGTATCTTCGCACGCGAGTAAATGCCTCTTTATTACGCACAAAAAATGAATACTCTCCCTCCTAGCTGGGACCCAACATAATGGGAGGCTAATTTATGGGCCTATTAAGTTGACGGAGACGGAGGGCTATGTCAACTTAGTCAATATGAATGATTCTAGCTCCAGTGACCGTACGATGTCTATCCAACGGCCGTAGTGCTTCTTCAACCTCTGGTCTTATTGCTCCAGCCGCCCAAAGCAGCGCCGGTCGTGCCGCCTGCTCCTGCCTCCCGTGGCCGGCTGTGCTACCGTGGAGGCCTCACCGCCCCCTACTGCTCCCACAGCTGGCCAGGCCCTGCGGTGACGGCAGGCTCACACCACAGCCGAACAAGTGAACCCTCGTACTCCTGTCCGCGTGGGTTTCCACTGCTGCGTCTTCTCCGGCTCTGTGTCGTCCCCTTCCTAGGCCTCGCCGTCGTCCACCGCCATAATGCTCTCAGCGCGGCGTGGTCAATATGGTCAACGACCAACTTCCATCAGAAGAGTACTGTACATGGAGAGGTTGACAGTTGGGTCCACGGCTGCAGCAAGGAAGTGCCTCCTTATTACGTAGAAAATAATGATTCCTTCATCTGACAGCAAGGACCCACCGGATGGGCCACCGTATTTCCCGAAAAAAACGTTTCCCCCCTGACTGCTGGAACCCACCAGCTACATTTTCGCACGCAAGGAAGTGTGTCCATATTACGGGCAAAAAAATGATTCACCCCCATGATTGCTGGGACCCACCAGCGACATCTTCACACGTAAGGAAGTGCCTAACAATCGGGACACACCTGGTCAAAGCGTACGTAGCATTGTCATTCTGGTCGCGAACGTGTACGTACATACTGTTCGATGTAGAGGCGCGCACGTGTCGTGGTAGAGGCGCGCACGTGTCATACTAGAGGCGCGCATGTAGCATGTACACATACGTACAACGGCCAGGGTGCAAGAAAGTAAATACGGCCACGTACGTATATACGGGCGGGGTCTCGAACGCCTACTCGCGCATACGTACGGTCAGGGCTCCTGTATATGACTGGGTCGGAACGGAGAAACTGCGTCGTCGTCGTGTTCATGGGGAGGCAACGGAAAGCGTCGTGTTCATCGGGAGGCAACGAAACGCGTGTTGTTCATCGGGAGCCAACCGGCTTGGACGGAACAGCCGATGGAAACGAGGCCTGGCGAATCGGAGAACGGAGGAAACAGCCTTGTGTTCGACCGGCCACCGTCGAACGGGAACCTGTTCATCGGGAGGGGTCTGGCGTACCGCAAAACGGAGGAAACAGACTTCTCTTGGACCTCCTACGGTCGAAATGGGGTCCTGTTGATAGGGAGGGGTGTGGCGTACCGCAAAACGGAGGAAATAGACTTGTGTTGGAGCGCTACGGTCGAAATAGGGTCCTATTCATCGGGAGGGGTGTGGCATACCACAAAACGGGACTCCACGGAATATTGTTCATCTTCACCGTCGACTGCCTCCATGGGCTACTGTTCATCAACCGTCGACTGCCTCCACGGGCTACTGTTCATCCACCGTCGACCTCCTCCAGCCTCCACCTGCGACTGTTCATCCACGGGCTCATGTTCATCCAGCCTCCACCGCACGCTCCTCCACCGGCTACTATTCAACCAGCCCTCTCCATGGGGTCCTGTTCAACCACCCCTCCATCGGCTACTGTTCATCCAGCCCTCCACCGGCTACTGTTCAACCAGCCCTCCACCGGGCTACTGTTCAACCAGCCCTCCAGGGGGGTCATGTTCGTCCAGCCCTCCACGGGGTCATGTTCATCCACCGGCTCGATCGCTCGGGGTCCTGTTCATCCAGCGGCAATGGCCTCTACTACCACGGGTTCCTGTTCATCCAACCCCCACCAGGAACTGTTCATCCAACCCCCCCCAACAATGCTCACTATTCATCCAGAGGCAGCATCAACCTGCTTCAGTTAGTAACAGTAGTGAAGGAATCACTCGAGTTCAATTAACAGCAAGGGGTCGATCGATCGCTCGGGTTCAGTAACGCGTAGCCTGTAGTGCAATCGCTCGGGTTCAGTTAGAGCCCAACGCCTCGCTCGGGTTTAGTTAGAGCCCAACGCCTCGCACACACGCGCGTACGTACAAGAGAAACGCGCATCGCTCGACCCTCGACCATCCACCGTAACCGGGAACACCCCGATATTTTCCTCGCCCTCGCTTCTACCATGGTTTTTTCCGTCATGGACTGCCCAAAGAATGTCATGCAACTGCATCTCCGGCCCGCCCAGGACGAAAAGCCCATTTGCTGTCATGATTTTTTGTCATAGAAATAGGACCCCACCACATCTATGATGATATCGGGTTTTGTCACAATTGTCGTCATAGAAGTGTCATAAGTATGACAGAAAAAATTCATTCGGCCCAAAATGTTACGGATGTGTCTTTTTTGTAGTGTTAGTTTCTTTTGTTGAGCTTTCATACATTTATAGCTCTAGTGCCTCCGTAGCATGGCAATCCCTACTCACTCACATTGATATCTATTGATGGGCATCTCCATAGCCCATTAATATGCCTAGTTGATGTGAGACCATCTTCCTCCTTTTGGTCTTCTCCACAACCACCATTCTATTCCCCCTATAGTGCTATGGCCATGGCTCACGCTCATGTATTGCGTGAAAGTTGAAAAAGTTTGAGAATACTAAAGTATAAAACAATTGCTTGGCTTGTCATCGGGGTTGTGCATGATCTGAATATTTTGTGTGACGAATATGGAGCATAGCCAAACTATATGATTTTGAAGGGATGAACTTTCTTTGGCCATGTTATTTTGAGAAGACATGATTACTTTGTTAGTATGCTTGAAGTATTATTATTTTTATGTCAATATTAAACTTTTGTCTTGAATCTTTTGGATCTGAACATTCATGCCACAATAAAGAAAATTACATTTATAATTATGTTAGGTAGCATTCCACATCAAAAATTCTGTTTTTATCATTTACCTACTCGAGGACAAGAAGGAATTAAGCTTGGGGATGTTTGATACGTCTCCAACGTATCTATAATTTTTTATTGTTCCATGCTATTATATTATCTGTTTTGGATGTTTAATGGGCTTTAATATGCTCTTTTATATTATTTTGTGACTAACCAATTAACCGGAGGCCCAGTGCCAGTTTCTGTTTTTTTGCCTATTTTAGAGTTTCACAGAAAAGAAATACCAAACGGAGTCCAAACGGAATGAAACCTTCATGATGATCTTTCTTGGACCGAAAGCAATCCAGAAGACTTGGAGTCGAAGTCAGGAACTCCACGAGGTGGCCACGAGGCAGGAGGGCGCGCCCAGGGGGTAGGCGCGCCCCCACCCTCGTGGGCCCCTCGTAGCTCCACCGACGTACTTATTTCACCTATATATACTCTTATACCCTAGATCGATCGCAGAGAGCCACGAAACCACTTTTCCACCGCCGCAACATTCTGTACCTATGAGATCCCATCTTGGGGCCTTTTCCAGCGATCTGCCAGAGGGGGAATCGATCACGGAGGGCTTATACATCAACACCATTGCCTCTCCGATGAAGCGTGAGTAGTTTACCGCAGACCTTTGGGTCCATAGTTATTAGCTAGATGGCTTCTTCTCTCTCTTTGATTCTCAATACAAAGTTCTCCTCGATGTTCTTGGAGATCTATTCGATGTAATACTCTTTTGCGGTGTGTTTGCCAAGATCTGATCAATTGTGGGTTTATGAATAAGATTATCTATGAATATTATTTGGTTCTTCTCTGAATTCTTATATGCATGATTTGATATCTTCGCAAGTCTCTTCGAATTATCGGTTTAGTTTGGCCTACTAGATTGATCTTTCTTGCAATGGGAGAAGTGCTTAGCTTTGGGTTCAATCTTGCGGTGTCCTTTTCCAATGACAGTAGGGGCAGCAGGTCACGTATTGTATTGTTGCCATCGAGGATAAAAAGATGGGGTTTATATCATATTGCTTGAGTTTATCCCTCTACATCATGTCATCTTGCTTAATGCATTACTCTGTTCTTATGAACTTAATACTATAGATGCTTGCTGGATAGCGGTTGATGTGTGGAGTAATAGTAGTAGATGCAGAATCATTTCGATCTACTTGACATGGACGTGATGCCTATATTCATGATCATTGCCTTAGATATCTTCATAACTATGCGCTCTTATATCAATTGCCACTACTAGGAAAAGGCCTACTAATGGCGCATCACTGGTGCGCCATTAGTATCACGCCACTAGTATTTATTACTAATGGCGCACCATTGGTGTGCCATTAGTATCTGGTATACTAATGGCGCACCACCCAGTGCGCCATTAGTATATAACACCATGCGCCATTAGTATGCCTCCCAGGGGCCATATTTAACCATGTGCTTTGGCACACTAATGGCGCACTGCGGATGGATACGCCATAGATGCGCCATTAGTATACTTGGCATACTAATGGCGCACTGTTTGGCGATGCGCCATTAGTATACTTTGGCATACTAATGGCGCACTCTGTAGTGATGCGCCATTAGTATGAATATTAGGTTTTTTTTACTTTTCTGATTTTTGCATAGGTTACAAAATATATTATTTGATAGAATATAGACAGTAGCACACAGCAATAGCAGATTCATCGAATACAATAGAAGATTAGTCTCCGAATACAATTCATCATATTAGTCTCCGAATTCAAAAGACCGAACAAAGATAAAACATTACAAGTCTCGAGACCGCGAGTATCGAGTTTGTCAGAAGTAATACTAATCCTAACAAGTCCTACTAATCATCATCATAAAACTTCTACTCGTTATTAATAACAAGTCATACGATCATCATCTTGATAGTCATCGAACCAACCCTACTTAATTGTTCTTAGCACATGATTATCAGTATTAGGCAGGACCTAAATACCCTATTTAAGCTAAAATAGCATAAAACAATAAAGACCCTGACTCTCCATTATCCTACGCTCATAATTCAAAACTACATCATTTAGGGTTTGTCGACACCGAGGCATCCTAAAAGCTAAGCTTTTATCATTTAGGGTTTGTCGATGCCGAGGCACCCTAAAAGCTTAAGCTTTCATCATTTAGGTTCTTATCGACACCGAGGCACCCTAAAAGCCAAGGTTTTATCATTTAGGGTTTGTCGATGCCGAGGCACCCTAAAAGCCTAAGCTTTCATCATTTAGGTTCTTATCGACACCGAGGCACCCTAAAACCTATGGTTTAATGCAACAAGAATAAAGGGGTAGTTGATCCTACTTAATTAAGTACTAAGATACCCCGGCCCATGCATTAGTCACAAGTACCCCATATGTCCTATTTTTAGCAAAGTCATGCTAAAATTCACGGAAAATTTCAGCATGACCTTTGCTGAAAATAGGACATATGGAGTACCCGAATTTGCCAGAACAGAAGTTAATCGACATTCCAGCAAACTCAAGGGCCTCTTGGGGTACCTGCAAATTCATCACGACACGATGGTCGGAGACAAAACCCAGCAAACTAGCAAAGTTACTGACGTGTTTACAGAAATTGTTTTCTGTAAAAGATGATCATCATCTTTACAAGTCTTTCTCAATGTGATCACAAGTAATTCAGAGGCATCACAAGTAATTCCCTGTCCATTTGTCCCTCCCCAACTAGATACTAGAGTAGCACTGTTGATGCCCTGTTATTGTTGAAATTTATGACAGTATATACAACAACTTATCCTAAATGTGGCTAGAACTGCAGATTTACAAATTAAAGGACACAAACTCAAGCAAGCTTCTTGAACAATACCCTGACAGAAAACATAGGACAAGCAATGAATTTCTATAACCAGTAAGAACAAGGGGATGATTTTAGCAAGTTAAGTGCAGCTCTAGCACCCTGTGCATGAAATGTATCATGTATCAAACCATCAATTAACTGCTGAACCTAATTGGCTACTACTCCCTAATGCACTCCAGGTTGTCAAAGTATAGCACAGGAGCAACGATATTAAACCTAGTGGCACTACTGAACCTAATTGAACCTAGGCAATACTCCAACTAAATGATGGACCATTCATGTTCTATCTCACTACTAAACCCCAAGAGAAAAATTCGGTAACAAATGGAGTAACAGATTAACAAATTACAATACACAAGAACTAAACTTTGGTTAACTGAATGCATTAGCTACTGAGTTGTCCAGATTAACAAACTACAGTGCACAAATCGCATGTCATAATCAGTAACAAAATTCAGATTAACAGATTACTTCCATATGTCAATTTTAGAAGAAAAGGAACGAATTACTAGCATTGCATCTCTACTGAACTGAACATGTGGCAAATGACAAATGCTGTCTCATGTTGAACAAATGGCATGAAAGACATTGTCTGTCTAAACCTAGGAACACAGTCATTACTGTCTGTCTATCTAAACCTAATTGAACCTAGGCATTACTGTCTGTCTAAACCTAGTGCACAAACCTAATTGAACCTAATTGAACCTATGAACAAATGGCACTACTGAACCTAATTGAACCTAGGCATTATTGTATGTCTAAACCTAGTGCACAAACCTGAAGTGTTGAGACACAAGACACGATCGAGGGGAGGGAGGGATGGAATGGGGAGGAAGGGTGGAGAGGGAGGAAGGAGGAAAGAGGAGAGGTACCTGGCGGGCACGGCCGGTCGCCGGAGGGGTCGGGGTCGGGGTTGGGGTCGGGGTCGGCGGCGGCGGTGGCGTCGAAGGGATGGCTCGAGGCGTCCGAGCTCGTCCGGGTCCTCGTAGTCGAAGAGGAAGACGACGAGGGACCGACGCGGGGAGGCTGTGTTGGGTTTCGTAGTAATTTCAAAAAAATTCCTACGCACACGCAAGATCATGTGATGCATAGCAACGAGAGGGGAGAGTGTTGTCTACGTACCCACGCAGACCGACTGCGGAAGCGATGACACAACGTAGAGGAAGTAGTCGTACGTCTTCACGATCCAACCGATCAAGCACCGAAACTACGGCACCTCCGAGTTCGAGCACACGTTCAGCTCGATGACGATCCCCGGACTCCGATCCAGCAAAGTGTCGGGGAAGAGTTCCGTCAGCATGACGGCGTGGTGACGATCTTGATGCACTATAGCAGCAGGGCTTCGCCTAAACTCCGCTACAGTATTATCGAGGACTATGGTGGCAGGGGGCACCGCACACGGCTAAGGAATAGATCACGTGGATCAACTTGTGTGTTCTAGGGTGCCTTTGCCTCAGTATATAAAGGACTAGAGGGGGGAGGCTGGCCGGCCAAGGTGTGGCGCGCCAGGAGAGTCCTACTCCCTCTGGGAGTAGGATTCCCCCCCCAATCCTAGTTGGAATAGGACTCCTTGAGGGGGGAAAGAGAGAGAGGGGGGCCGGCCACCTCTCCTAGTCCTAATAGGACTAGGGGAAGGGGGGAGGCGCGCGGCCACCTTGGGCTGCCCCTTTCTCCTTTCCACTAAGGCCCATCAAGGCCCATATGGTTCCCGGGGGGTTCCGGTAACCTCCCGGTACTCCGGTAAAATCCCGATTTCACCCGGAACACTTCCGATATCCAAACATAGGCTTCCAATATATCAATCTTTATGTCTCGACCATTTCGAGACTCCTCGTCATGTTCGTGATCACATCCGGGACTCCGAACAACCTTCGGTACATCAAAATGCATAAACTCATAATATAACTGTCATCGTAACCTTAAGCGTGCGGACCCTACGGGTTCGAGAACAATGTAGACATGACCGAGACACGTCTCCGGTCAATAACCAATAGCGGGACCTGGATGCCCATATTGGCTCCTACATATTCTACGAAGATCTTTATCGGTCAGACCGCATAACAACATACGTTGTTCCCTTTGTCATCGGTATGTTACTTGCCCGAGATTCGATCATCGGTATTCCAATACCTAGTTCAATCTCGTTACCGGCAAGTCTCTTTACTCGTTCTGTAATACATCATCCCGCAACTAACTCATCTAGTTGCAATGCTTGCAAGGCTTTAAGTGATGTGCATTACCGAGAGGGCCCAGAGATACCTCTCCGACAATCGGAGTGACAAATCCTAATCTCGAAATACGCCAACCCAACATCTACCTTTGGAGACACCTGTAATGCTCCTTTATAATCACCCAGTTACGTTGTGACGTTTGGTAGCACCCAAAGTGTTCCTCCGGCAAACGGGAGTTGCATAATCTCATAGTCATAGGAACATGTATAAGTCATGAAGAAAGCAATAGCAACATACTAAACGATCGGTGCTAAGCTAATGGAATGGGTCATGTCAATCAGATCATTCTCTTAATGATGTGATCCCGTTAATCAAATAACAACTCATTGTTCATGGTTAGGAAACATAACCATCTTTGATTAACGAGCTAGTCAAGTAGAGGCATACTAGTGACACTTTGTTTGTCTATGTATTCACACATGTATTATGTTTCCGGTTAATACAATTCTAGCATGAATAATAAACATTTATCATGATTATAAGGAAATAAATAATAACTTTATTATTGCCTCTAGGGCATATTTCCTTCAGTCTCCCACTTGCACTAGAGTCAATAATCTAGATTACACTGTAATGATTCTAACACCCATGGAGCCTTGGTGCTGATCATGTTTTGCTCGTGGAAGAGGCTTAGTCAATGGGTCTGCAACATTCAGATCCGTATGTATCTTGCAAATCTCTATGTCTCCCACCTGGACTAGATCCCGGATGGAATTGAAGCGTCTCTTGATGTGCTTGGTTCTCTTGTGAAATCTGGATTCCTTTGCCAAGGCAATTGCACCAGTATTGTCACAAAAGATTTTCATTGGACCCGATGCACTAGGTATGACACCTAGATCGGATATGAACTCCTTCATCCAGACTCCTTCTTTCGCTGCTTCCGAAGCAGCTATGTACTCCGCTTCACATGTAGATCCCGCTACGACGCTTTTTTTAGAACTGCACCAACTGACAGCTCCACCGTTTAATGTAAACACATATCCGGTTTGCGATTTAGAATCGTCCGGATCAGTGTCAAAGCTTGCATCAACGTAACCTTTTACGACGAGCTCTTTGTCACCTCCATATACGAGAAGCATATCCTTAGTCCTTTTCAGGTATTTCAGGATGTTCTTGACCACTGTCCAGTGATCCACTCCTGGATTACTTTGGTACCTCCCTGCTAGACTTATAGCAAGGCACACATCAGGTCTGGTACACAGCATTGCATACATGATAGATCCTATTGCTGATGCATAGGGAACATCTTTCATATTCTCTCTATCTTCTGCAGTGGTTGGGCATTGAGTCTTACTCAATTTCACACCTTGTAACACAGGCAAGAATCCTTTCTTTGCTTGATCCATTTTGAACTTCTTCAAAATTTTGTCAAGGTATGTTGTTTGCGAAAGTCCAATTAAGTGTCTTGATCTATCTCTATAGATCTTAATGCCTAATATGTAAGAAGCTTCACCGAGGTCTTTCATTGAAAAACTCTTATTCAAGTATCCTTTTATGCTATCCAAAAATTCTATATTACAGAGCTCCCACTCACTTTCTTGTAAATACAGGCTTCTCCAAAAGTCTGTATAAAACCAAATGCTTTGATCACACTATCAAAACGTTTATTCCAACTCCGAGAGGCTTGCACCAGTCCATAAATGGATCACTGGAGCTTGCACACTTTGTTAGCTCCCTTTGGATCGATAAAACCTTCTGGTTGCATCATATACAACTCTTCTTCCAGAAATCCATTCAGGAATGCAGTTTTGACATCCATCTGGCAAATTTCATAATCATATAATGTGGCAATTGCTAACATGATTCAGACAGACTTAAGCATCGCTACGGGTGAGAAGGTCTCATCGTAGTCAATCCCTTGAACTTGCCGAAAACCTTTCGCGACAAGTCGAGCTTTGTTGACAGTAATATTTCCGTCAGCGTCAGTCTTCTTCTTGAAGATCCATTTATTCTCAATTGCTTGCCGATCAACGGGCAAGTCAACCAAAGTCCACTTTGTTCTCATACATGGATCCCATCTCAGATTTCATGGCTTCAAGCCACTTTGCGGAATCTGGGCTCACCATCGCTTCTTCATAGTTCGTAGGTTCATCATGATCTAGTAGCATGACTTCCAGAACGGGATTACTGTACCACTCTGGTGCGGATCTTACTCTGGTTGATCTACGAGGTTCAGTAGTATCTTGTTCTGAATTTTCATGATCATCATCATTAGCTTCCTCACTAACTGGTGTAGGTGTCATAGAAACAGTTTTCTGTGATGTACTACTTTCCAATAAGGGAGTAGGTACAGTTACCTCGTCAAGTTCTACTTTCCTCCCACTCACTTCTTTCGAGAGAAACTCCTTCTCCAAAAAGTTTCCGAATTTAGCAACAAAAGTCTTGCCTTCGGATCTGTGATAGAAGGTGTATCCAATAGTTTCCTTTGGATATCCTATGAAGACACATTTCTCCGATTTGGGTTCGAGCTTATCAGGTTGAAGCTTTTTCACATAAGCATTGCAGCCCCAAACTTTTAGAAACGACAACTTTGGTTTCTTGCCAAACCACAGTTCATAAGGCGTCGTCTCAACGGATTTTGATGGTGCCCTATTTAACGTGAATGCGGCCGTCTCTAGAGCGTATCCCCAAAACGATAGCGGTAAATCAGCAAGAGACATCATAGATCGCACCATATCCAGTAAAGTACGATTACGACGTTCGGACACACCATTACGCTGAGGTGTTCCGGGTGGCGTGAGTTGCGAAACTATTCCATAATTTTTCAAATGTACACCAAACTCGTAACTCAAATATTCTCCTCCACGATCGGATCGCAGAAACTTTATTTTCTTGTTACGATGATTTTCAACTTCACTCTGAAATTCTTTGAACTTTTCAAATGTTTTAGACTTATGTTTCATTAAGTAGATATACCCATATCTGCTTAAATCATCTGTGAAGGTGAGAAAATAACGATATCCACCACGAGCCTCAATATTCATTGGACCACATACATCTGTATGTATGATTTCCAACAAATATGTTGCTCTCTCCATAGTTCCGGAGAACGGCGTTTTGGTCATCTTGCCTATGAGGCACGGTTCACAAGTACCAAGTGATTCATAATCAAGTGGTTCCAAAAGTCCATCAGAATGGAGTTTCTTCATGCGCTTTACACCGATATGACCTAAACGGCAGTGCCACAAATAAGTCGCACTATCATTATCAACTCTGCATCTTTTGGCTTCAACATTATGAATATGTGTGTTACTACTATCGAGATCCAACAAGAATAGACCACTCTTCAAGGGTGCATGACCATAAAAGATATTACTCATATAAATAGAACAACCATTATTCTCTGATTTAAATGAATAACCGTCTCGCATCAAACAAGATCCAGATATAATGTTCATGCTTAACGCTGGCACCAAATAACAATTATTTAGGTCTAATACTAATCCCGAAGGTAGATGTAGAGGTAGCATGCCGACTGCGATCACATCGACTTTGGAACCGTTTCCCACGCGCATCGTCACCTCGTCCTTAACCAATCTTCGCTTAATCCGTAGTCCCTGTTTCGAGTTGCAAATATTAGCAACAGAACCAGTATCAAATACCCAGGTGCTACTGCGAGCATTAGTAAGGTACACATCAATAACATGTATATCACATATACCTTTGTTCACCTTGCCATCCTTCTTATCCATCAAATACTTGGGCAGTTCCGCTTCCAGTGACTAGTCTGCTTGCAATAGAAGCACTCAGTTTCAGGCTTAGGTCCAGGTTTGGGTTTCTTCTCTTGAGTAGCAACTTGCTTGCTGCTCTTTTTTGAAGTTCCCCTTCTTCTTCCCTTTGCCCTTTTTCTTGAAACTAGTGGTCTTGTTGACCATCAACACTTGATGCTCCTTCTTGATTTCTACCTCCGCAGCTTTCAGCATCGCGAAGAGCTCGGGAATAGTCTTGTTCATCCCTTGCATATTATAGTTCATCACGAAGCTCTTGTAGCTTGGTGGCAGTGATTGAAGAATTCTGTCAGTGACGCAATCATCTGGAAGATTAACTCCCAATTGAATCAAGTGATTATTATACCCAGACATTTTGAGTATATGCTCACTGACAGAACTGTTCTCCTCCATCTTGCAGCTATAGAACTTATTGGAGACTTCATATCTCTCAATCCGGGCATTTGCTTGAAATATTAACTTCAACTCCTGAAACATCTCATATGCTCCATGACGTTCAAAGCGTCGTTGAAGTCCCGATTCTAAGCCGTAAAGCATGGCACACTGAACTATCGAGTAGTCATCAGCTTTGCTCTGCCAGACGTTCATAACATCCGTCGTTGCTCCTGCAGTAGGCCTGGCACCCAGCGGTGCTTCCAGGACGTAATTCTTCTGTGCAGCAATGAGGATAATCCTCAAGTTACGGACCCAATCCGTGTAATTGCTACCATCATCTTTCAACTTTGCTTTCTCAAGGAACGCATTAAAATTCAACGGAACAACAGCACGAGCCATCTATCTACAATCAAACATAAACAAGCAAGATACTAATCAGGTACTAAGTTTCATGATAAATTTAAGTTCAGTTAATCAAGTTAATTAAAGAACTCCCACTTAGATAGACATCCCTCTAATCCTCTAAGTGATTACGTGATCCAAATCAACTAAACCATAACCGATCATCACGTGAGATGGAGTAGTTTTCAATGGTGAACATCGTTATGTTGATCATATCTACTATATGATTCACGCTCGACCTTTCGGTCTCCGTGTCCCGAGGCCATATCTGTATATGCTTGGCTCGTCAAGTATAACCTGAGTATTCCGCGTGTGCAACTGTTTTGCACCCGTTGTATTTGAACGTAGAACCTATCACACCCGATCATCACGTGGTGTCTCAGCACGAAGAACTTTCGCAACGGTGCATACTCAGGGAGAACACTTCTTGATAATTTAGTGAGAGACCATCTTATAATGCTACCGTCAATCAAAGCAAGATAAGATGCATAAAAAGGATAAACATCACATGCAATCAATATAAGTGATATGATATGGCCATCATCATCTTGTGCTTGTGATCTCCATCTCCGAAGCACCGTCGTGATCACCATCGTCACTGGCGTGACACCTTGATCTCCATCGTAGCATCGTTGTCGTCTCGCCAAGCTTATGCTTCCACGACTATCACTACCGCTTAGTAATAAAGTAAAGCATTACATCGCGATTTCATTTCATACAATAAAGCGACAACCATATGGCTCCTGCCAGTTGCCGATAACTCAGTTACAAAACATGATCATCTCATATAATAAAATTTAGCATCATGTCTTGACCATATCACATCACAACATGCCCTGCAAAAACAAGTTAGACGTCCTCTACTTTGTTGTTGCAAGTTTTACGTGGCTGCTACGGGCTTAAGCAAGAACCAATATCACCTACGCATCAAAACCACAACGATAGTTTGTCAAATAGACTCCGTTTTAACCTTCGCAAGGACCGGGCGTAGCCATACTCGGTTCAACTAAAGTTGGAGAGACAGTCGCCCGCAAGCCACCTATGTGCAAAGCACTTCGGGGGAACCGGTCTCGCGTAAGCGTACGCGTAAGGTTGGTCCGGGTCGTCTCGTCCAACAATGCCGCTGAACCAAAGTATGACATGCTGGTAGGCAGTATGACTTATATCGCCCACAACTCACTTGTGTTCTACTCGTGCATATAACATCAACATAAATAACCTAGGCTCGGATGCCACTGTTGGGTTTCGTAGTAATTTCAAAAAATTTCCTACGCACACGCAAGATCATGTGATGCATAGCAACGAGAGGGGAGAGTGTTGTCTACATACCCACGCAGACCGACTGCGGAAGCGATGACACAACATAGAGGAAGTAGTCGTACGTCTTCACGATCCAACCGATCAAGCACCGAAACTACGACACCTCCGAGTTCGAGCACACATTCAGCTCGATGACGATCCCCGGACTCCGATCCAACAAAGTGTCGGGGAAGAGTTCTGTCAGCATGACGGCGTGGTGACGATCTTGATGCACTACAGCAGCAGGGCTTCGCCTAAACTCCGCTACAGTATTATCGAGGACTATGGTGGCAGGGGGCACCGCACACGGCTAAGGAATAGATCACGTGGATCAACTTGTGTGTTCTAGGGTGCCTTTGCCTCAGTATATAAAGGACTAGAGGGGGGAGGCTGGCCGGCCAAGGTGTGGCGCGCCAGGAGAGTCCTACTCCCTCTGGGAGTAGGATTCCCCCCCCAATCCTAGTTGGAATAGGACTCCTTGAGGGGGGAAAGAGAGAGAGGGGGGCCGGCCACCTCTCCTAGTCCTAATAGGACTAGGGGAAGGGGGGAGGCGCGCGGCCACCTTGGGCTGCCCCTTTCTCCTTTCCACTAAGGCCCATCAAGGCCCATATGGTTCCCGGGGGGTTCCGGTAACCTCCCGGTACTCCGGTAAAATCCCGGGGGGGGGGGGGGGGGGGGGGGGGGGGGGGGGGGGGGGGGGGGGGGGGGGGGGGGGGGGGACTGGATCTGGCGAGAGGGAAGGACGAAGGGGTCGGGCGAGTTGGAGCTAGGGGGAAGATTACTAATGGCGCACCCCCGAGCGGTGCGCCATTAGAATGTTATTATTATTATTTTTATTAGAATGTTTTTATTATTTTTATACTAATGGCGCACCGTGGCACAGTGCACCATTACTAGTTTAAACTAGTAATGGCGCACTATGCAACGGTGCGCCATTAGTAGTTTTGCAAAAAAGTAAAAAAGTACAGTAGTGGCGCACTCTATGGATGGTGCGCCATTAGTAGTTCTAACTACTAATGGCGCACTCTGCCCGGATGCGCCATTAGTATGTTTGAAAAAATGAAAAAAACATTTTGTTACTAGTGGCGCACCGTGTGCCTGGTGCGCCATTAGTGTCATTTCCATCTATATCCCTTTTCCTAGTAGTGTGCTCGGCAGTAATTTGTTCACCCACTGCAATACATGCTATTTTGAGAGAAGCCACTAGTGAAACCTATGGCCCCCGGGTCTCTTTCTTATTATATTGCATCTCTTTTATTTACAACGCATCTCGTTTACTATTTTGCAATCTTTACTTTCCAATCTATACAACAAAAACACCAAAAATATTTACTTTACTATCTTTATTAGATCTCACTTTTGCGAGTGGCCATGAAGGGATTGACAACCCCTTTATCGCGTTGGTTGCAAGGTTCTTGATTGTTTGTGTAGGTACTAGGTGACTTGTGCATTGTCTCCTACTGGATTGATACCTTGGTTCTCAAAACTGAGGGAAATACTTATGCTACTTTGCTGCATCACCCTTTCCTCTTCAAGGGAAAACCAACGCATGCTTAAGAGGTAGCAGGGAGCATCATGGAGTTGGCAATGGAGATAGGTTGGTGATGACGAAGATCGAAGATCCCCCTCTCTGGAGCCCCAAACGGACTCCAGATCTGCCCTCCCTAGGAAGAACAGGGCTTGCTGGCGGCTCCGTCTCGTGGATCGCGATAATTCTTTCTCCTTTATTTTTTTCTGGAATAATGTGAATTTATAGTATCAGGGGGGTCATCAGTGGGGCCACCAAGTGGGTACAACCCACCTGGGCGTGCCAAGAGAGGGGCGCGCCCTGGTGGGTTGTGCCCACCCAGGGGCCCCACTCCGGTGGGTCTTGGCTCCAGAAATTCTTATTATTGGTATAAAAAATCCTCAAAAAGTTTTGTTCCATTCCAAGAACTTTTATTTTTGCACAAAAACAACACCGTGGTAGTTCTGCTGAAAACAACGTCAGTCCGGGGTTAGTTTCATTCAAATCATGCAAATTAGAGTCTAAAACAAGAGGACAAACGTGAGAAAAAGTAGATATGTTGGAGACGTATCAACAACCCCAAGCTTAAACCTTTGCTTGTCCTCAAGCAATTCAGTTGATAAACTGAAAGTGAGAAAGAAAAACTTTACGAACTCTTTTGCTCTTGTTTGCATAAATAAGCTTAAACAACAACCAGGTTTTCAGCCAACATTATAACTAACCATGTCAACAATAACTCTTAAAGATTATAATGATTCATATCAATGACATAATCAGCAAGCGAGCAATAATAAGATATCTCCAACAATAACACGTTGTAAAAACAACCATGATATAATATGACAATAATGGTATCTCGCTATCCCTTTCTGAGACCCCAAAACATAAATGCAGAGCACCTCCGAAGTTCAAGCAACGACTAAACATTGTAATTCATGGTAGAAAAGATCCAGTCATGATGCACCCAACATTAGCTATACACAATGCATAAATCATGACCGCTATGCTCTACTCAGTTTCTGGCGCTTGTTTATAGAAGGTGATGAAACAACATAAAAGTAAATAGAAAGTCCCTTCGCAGAGGGAAGCAGTGATTTGCAGAGGTGCCAAAGCTCAATTTTTAAAACAAAGATAAATGATATTTTGAGACATGCACCCTTCTTATTCACTTCACGACCATCAGTTATCAACATCTTTCGTGCTAAGCACGCTAGTGGCGGTCCCCAGGCGGAAAGTAAAGGTTTTAACTCCATTGGGAGTTTTTGTTTGATTATGTAAGAGATGAACTCTTTTTAGTATTTTGCAGTTTGGGACTGGGCATCCCTATTACCGCCCATTTCCTCGTGCGATGGCGAGTGAATAAACACTCGACCTGATGATAACATGCTTAGCATGGAAGATATCGACCACCTCCCGTCATTCCATGAATGATCCAGGCACACAAAACGGATAATTTTTTTAGAAGTTTTTAGAGGTGGCACATGCAAATTTACTTAGGACGGCAGGGTAATACCGTATATAGGTAGGTATGGTGGACTCATCTGGAATAACTTTGGGTTCAAGGTTTTTGAGTTACAAGCAGAATCCCCACTTAGTACAGGCAAAGGCTAGCAATTTAAGATCGGGAAGCGGTTAGCTAGAGAGCAACAATGATCATAACCATGCATTATGCGTAAGTAACATTGGACACTAGCATGAGTAGGATATGAACACCATGAACATAAACATTATAGAGGCTATGTTGGTTTTGATTCAACTACATGCATGAACATGTACCAAGTCAAGCCACTGGAACATTCACAGGAGGATACCATATCATCATACTACATCACAATCATTTTAATGCTATGTTGATATCCAAGATAAATCATTATCCACTCCCAGCTACTTATGCATGGCATGAGAAACTATAATCTCTAATTGTCATTGCAAACATGTTCAATCATAACGGGCTGAAGCATGGGAACTAGGTTAAACATATTTACACAGACAAGACAAGTCGAGTTCATACCAGTTTCCTTTTGCCACGGCCAGTTCATTGAATATCGTCATTATTACCTTTCACTTACACGCCCGAATGATATGAAAATAATAATAGTACAAGAGTGCCATGGACTAAGCTGGAATCTGCAAAAACATTTTATTCAACAGGAGAAGACAAGGTAAAATGGGCTCTTATTAGTTCAATAGTTATTCATGTGAGAGCCACTCAACATTTTCATCGTGGTATTGTCCTCGATACAACTCGAAAAGAAAAGAAATTCAGAGAAACACACTGAAATATTTTTGGAGTTTTTGGTTTTCTTAAGCAAGAAAATAAAGGAAAAACAAAAACGAGAAAAACTATTTACACGGGAAAGCTCCCAACAAGCAAAAGAAGAACAAGGATATCTTTTTGGGTTTTGTTTTTAGTGCTACTACTGAGCATGCATAGAAAGTAAATTACTACAACTAATTTTTTTGGTTTTTTCTGAAGTTGTTCAAACACACAAGAAGAAAGCAAGAAAATAAATCTAAGCATGGATGATACAATGTAAAGGTATGAACACCGACAAATGGAATGATATGTGAACATGAATATAAAGTCCGTGAGAACACGTACTCCCCTAAGCTTAGGCTTTTGGCCTAACTTGGTAGTGAATCGGTAGCCTGGAGGGTAGTATGGATCCTGACGACCAGGCATCCACTCATCCCACTGCTGAGGAGCGGGCATCCACTGATCCCACTATGGAGGTACCTGTGCAGCCTCTACAGCAGCGTGAGTGTTCGAGTACGCGAGGATGTCTGCAGGCATAATCCGGTATCCGCCTCTGGCAACAGACTCAAACAAAGTAGGTGCAGGCAAGGGGATAACATCACAAGTGTCAATGTTATTGACCAAGTTATAAGGAATGGCAATGTCAGGATGATCATGTGCAAGAAAGTGATGGTGATCCATTGCTGCACGTTCTAGGTAAACTGTGGTAAGAGGGAAATCATGAGGGCGTATCTCAACCTCGAAGTGAGCCGCCAAATGAGTAGCATAAATCCCACCATGTATTTTGCCATGAGATTTGTTAAGGTGCAGGTGACGAGCCATGATAGCCCCCAAGCTATACGTGTTGTCGCCCTCAATGGCACGGCGTAAAACAGTAAGGTCTAGTGAACTAAGTGCACCCACCTTCTCCCTAGCAAGCAAGCATTTGGTAATGAAATATGCAAAGTAAAAAACTACAGGAAAATGTAAACCACCGGCAGTGATGGCTGACACTCTCCTCTCATCACCCACTGTCAAAGTGCGACAGAAATCCTCAAACTCAGCCGGCCTAGGTCCGGGCAGGCTCCCGTCAAAAGGGATCAAGCATATGTCACAAAATTCAATGAGTGGTATCTGATGATTTTCAGCATATAGATCAAAGCTCACTTTAGGAGGATTATTTCTAGGCAAGAAATTAAAGATTTGAACAAACATATTTGTGAGGATTTTGTGCTGGTCACACTCATCTGCGATGAAGTCGGTGAGACCGGCATTGGCAATGAATTGCACGAACTCATCATGAATCCCAGCTTCTTGCAGGAACGAGATGTGTGGCTATTCGCACGGCCGTACCTCTGCCAACCTCCAAGGGTGAAGGTCATTGTCAGAAGACTCCCCAACAACACCCTTGGAGTTCCTCTTTGAGCCGTATTTCCTGAAGATATTCATGTTCGTGTACAATTTTCTGAAAATAAAAATTTTGGAGTGACAAAAATTTGTCAACAAAACTTTGTAAGATTGATAGCAACTACTCATATGGACACATAGAGGCCATAACAAGCATTCAAACAACTTAGAACACTAAGAATTCAACATGCAAGCACATCTACAGCAGCACCAAGAGTAGCTAATTATTCAAAGTATAATCCACTAAAACAAAAACTAATTGGACAAATGATGGAGTCACATACCAAGCAACAATCTCCCGAAACAGTTTCGGAAATGGAGCTTCGAGCAAAGAGATCGAAATTGGCAGCAAAATGAGCAAGAACTCGGGAGAGAGGGAGAGTGATTTTATTCTGGAGGTAGGTGACAATGTGGGACGAAGAGATAAGTGAGGGGCCCACGTGGGTACCACAACCCCTCAGGGCACGCCAGGGGGTGCTGGCGCCCCCAGGTGGGTTGTGCCCACCTGGTGCACCCCCCTCTGGTATTTGAAAACTTCCAATAGTGATTGTCGGAGATTTTTCAATAACATTAATACCATTCACTTGGAATTGTTTCTTCAGAAAGTGCACCGTATGATCATTACCATTAATATGAAAAGTGACCTTGCTTTTCTTGCAATCAATAACAACCCCTGCGGTATTCAAGAAGGGTCTACCAAGGATAATCAACATGTTGCCGTCCTCGGGCATCTCAAATATAACAAAGTCAGTCAAAATAGTAACATTAGCAACAACAACGGGCACATCCTCACAGATACCGATAGGTATGGCAGTTGATTTGTTAGCCATTTGCAAAGATATTTCAGTAGGTGTGAGTTTATTCAAGTCAAGTATTTTATATAAAGAGAAAGGCATAACACTAACACCAGCTCTGTCGGTGTCAAAACCGACGGATCTCGGGTAGGGGGTCCCGAACTGTGCGTCTAGGCCGGATGGTAACAGGAGGCAAGGGACACGAAGTTTTACCCAGGTTCGGGCCCTCTCGATGGAGGTAAAACCCTATGTCCTGCTTGATTAATATTGATGATATGGGTAGTACAAGAGTAGATCTACCACGAGATCGGAGAGGCTAAACCCTAGAAGCTAGCCTATGGTATGATTGTTGTTGTGTATGTTGTCCTACGGACTAAAACCCTCCGGTTTATATAGACACCAGAGAGGGTTAGGGTTACACAAAGTCGGTTACAATGGTAGGAGATCTGCATATCCGTATCTCCAAGCTTGCCTTCCACACCAAGGAAAGTCCCTTTCGGACACGGGACGAAGTCTTCAATCTTGTATCTTCATAGTCCAGGAGTCCGGCTGAAGGTATAGTCCGGCCATCCGGACACCCCCTAATCCAGGACTCCCTCAGTAGCCCCTGAACCAGGCTTCAATGACGACGAGTCCGGCGCGCAGATTGTCTTCGGCATTGCAAGGCGGGTTCCTCCTCCAAGTACTTCATAGAAGATTTTGAACACAAAGATAGTGTCCGGCTCTGCAAAATAAGTTTCCACATATTGCCATAGAGAGAATAATATTTACACAAATCTAATCTGTTGACGTATTCCGTAGTGTGACACACCACGGCCAAGCCTTTATCTGAGTCGTTTCATTATCCCACCTCAGCGCGTAATGCGAGGCGGTTTCCTTGGCACATCTTGTTAAAGCAGAGATCGTGTCCCCTTATTCCAGGATTCTCATCAATACGGGCGTGGGTAACCCAACCGCGCCATTGATTACGGCGCTTGGAGATAAGCGAGTTTTACCAGGCTGGTGGGGACACGTGGTTGTGTCCACCCATATAAGGGGATAAGGATCCACCTTTTCACCTACGCCTTCTTCCTCCCTTGCTTATCCATTCTCGCGCACTCGTGCTCTAGCGCCCAAGTCCGCACTCCCCACCTCAACCTTCTCCAGCCATGTACGGAGCGGGAGGCAAGTGGATGGTCTCCTCCGTCACAGAGGGACACATCAAAAAACTAAGGAAGGCCGGATACTTGTCTAATGACATTACGTACCGGCTTCCCGAAAAGGGGCAGCTCATCCCCACCCCTAGGCCCCATGAGAGGGTGGTGTTCCTCCCCCATTTCCTCTGCGGACTGGGCTTCCCTCTTCACCCATTTGTCCGGGGGCTCATGTTCTACTATGGCCTGGATTTCCACGATCTGGCCCCGAACTTCGTCCTCAACATCTCGGCGTTTATCGTCGTGCGCGAGGCTTTCCTCCGCATCCGCCCCCATTTCGGCTTATGGCTCAAGACTTTCAATGTCAAGCCAAAGGTGGTGCGCGGCAACCAGGCGGAGTGCGGAGGCGCCATGGTGGGCAAGATGGCCAACGTCTTATGGCTCGAGGGCTCCTTTGTGGAGACCCTGAAGGGGTGGCAATCGGGGTGGTTTTACATCAACGAGCCGCGCGACCCCGAATGGGTCGCAGCCCCCGAGTTTCGATCCGGACCCCCTACGCGGCTCACCTCCTGGAAGGAGATGGGCCTGTCTTGGGGTAAAAAAGGAGAGCTGACCGGACTCCAAACACGTGTCCAAACCCTGGTGGACAAGAAGCTCAAACTTGTCAACGTAGTCCAGGTTATGCTCATCCGCCTGGTCCTCCCGTGTCAACAACGGGCTTTCAACCTGTGGGAGTTCGACCCGGCGCGGCACCAAACTCTGAGCAGGCTCTTCGACATGACGTACGAAGATGCCTGGAAGGTGCTTTTCAAGGGCGCCGAGGCCCCCGCATCCGCTACCGAGGATCGCGGATTCAGTATGCAGCGTCACGCTCATGCAGTAAGCTATTTTTTTTCCTTTTATAGGGTATCAGTTTTTCATAGTTTGACTCCATGCGGGATCTAATCTCCCTTACCTTTGACAGGATTGGCAGGTGACGTCCGGACAGATCAACTGTCCGACTCCTTTGCCCGAAGGCCCAGCGGACGCTCGCTTGGCGAAGCTGCTGGTTCCGGCACCCTATGTGGTGCCGGAGAAGAAGGCCGCGAAAAAGGCCACGGGGACTCGAAAGAGTGCCCGGTGCCCGTAGGTGTCGGATCCATCATGCAACGGTTCCGAGGCGCATTCCTCCCGTGAAGACGAGGAGGAAGAAGAAGAGACCTCTCCCCCTCCAGCGGGAGGAGAGAAGAAAAGGAAGGCCGCCCTCTCTGGGGAGGCCGGAGGGTCCAAGAAGGGGAAAACCCTTCCTCCGGACTACTCCACCGACGCCGACGACGGCGGAGAGGAGTGGCCTCCCAGGGCCAAGCCCCTGGCAAAATCGTAAGTATCCGGATACCAGAGTAATTCATAGTATTCGTTTATTGCGCATCTTTCCCTTATGTCGAATATGTTTATGCAGCCCACCCAAAGACCAGCTCGACGCGTCATCGAGCGGCTCACTGGACTCGTCGGATGTGAACTCGCTTCCGATGGCTTCCTCCCCCCGCCCTACGGACGACACCGAAGTGTTGTCCCAACAGGTTCCAAGCCAGGAGGAGGTGGTCCTGGAGGTGCCGCAAGGCGACCTCCCGGACTCCAGGAGTAAAGGGGATGAAACCCCCCCAGGGCTCCAAGTCCGGCTCTAGGCCGGACACCGCTCCGGAACCTTCAAAGGTTCCAGAGTCCGGCGGGGGACCTCCTTCCAAGAGGAGCAAGCCCACCGTGCCGGTGACCCCTGTCCAACTGGAGGCGCCGGACAATCTATTGGAGGCGCTCCAAGGCGCCTCCATCGACAAGGAGCACCGCACCATTTGAGTGCGGTGGTCCAGACGGTTCAGTCCGCCAAGAGCGGACTGACTGAAGCTTGTACTAGCCTTTTAACAGGCTTTGAGGTGAGTAAAGAATGTGTAAATAATATTACCGCATAGACAGTAGCCCCTCATGCTCTGTTTGGCATTCGAGAAGAAAAGCCGAATAGAGGATCAAATAAAATTCGCAGGAGTCTAACAAAAAGGAGTCAATATGCGTATGCAGGCTTCTCTGCTTGCGTCCGCCGCACTGACTGCGGAAGTGGACATGCTAAAGCAGAACCTCGAGCGGTCCGAGCCAGAGCTGGGGCGTGCCAAGAAGAAGCTCGAGGACAAGGAAGGTAAGAAATACCTTGTTTAAATATATATAAAAAGGTGCAATTGCAAAAAATGACAGGATTATCGTGGCTATTGTTGGGGCCACGTCTGAGGTGGCGACCCTTAAGCAAGCGCTGGTCGAGGCCGAGAAGAGGGCGGCCATGGAGCGCACCGAGCGGGAGAAGTATGAGGCCGAGGTTGGCAAGGTACGGCAAGAGCTCCAGGCTCTCATGGAAAAACATGAGAGTTTGGAGCTTGACTCAAAGACGCGAGCGTCCGAGCTCGCGGTGGCTATTGAAAATGCCAAGTCTGCCAAGGCCGAATCCCAGAAGACCCTCCAGGAGTTGGATGAGGTGAAGAAGATAGCGGCGGGTAAGGCATTCTTTATGCAAAGCAAACACATAAACGTGAGTTACTTGTTACTTACCCGAATCCGGAGCTCTCCAGGAGCGTTCGTAGATCTTCCCCGGAGTGTGTCTGATGCCACCGCATTCTATCGAGCTGAGGAGGGCAGCTCAACAGAGAAGGTGTTCTGGTCTCAGTATGCTGAGGCCGGACACCCCGTGCCCCTGAGTGACCAGCTGAAGCAACTGGTCGAGCTCCACAAGGCGGCCGAACAGGTCATGAAGGGCCTCATAGTTCGGCTGTGGCCTAGAGGGGCTCTGCCTGGGAGCTATTTCGGGCTGGTGCGGCGGCTGGTGGAGGCCTGTCCAAGGCTCGAAGTCATCAAGTGCTCCGTCTGCATTGAAGGTGCCTGTAGGGCCCTTGCCCGTGCTAAGGTGCACTGGGGTAAGCTGGATGCTGAGAAGCTTGTGAAGGACGGGCCACCGCCGGGGAAAGAGCATCACAAGCCCGAGAATTATTATAAGGATGCTCTGAAGGGTGCCTGCCTTGTGGCGGATGAATGTTCTAGGGATGTAATTTTGAGTGAAACTTGCTCGTTTTGTCCTGTGCGCTGAAAACTCGTTCATATGCGCTAAGCAATGCTGTTGGAATTTAAAATATTACCTTTTGTGTGGCTGTTTATCAATTCTGAGAGATGGCAAGTCGTCGGCTTTTGTCCCCATGCCGCTAGTGCTGGGGTGTTCGGGGATAAACCCGAGCGCTCTTTTTCCCATGTTTGGGTCCTTCGAGGGAGGCGCTCAGCCCAACGAACAAGGCAATCAGACTATAATGTGTGAACACTTAGCCATAGAATTCTATAATTTTAAATTTCGGTGAAGTCCCTGGTATTCGGAAGACTGAGTTCGGGGCGCTATCCACGCCTTGGCCGGACAGAGCCGGCTCCTCGCTCTAAGCGGCATAAGTCTTTAGGGACTCGAAAAACCTCTCGAACAGCGACCAGCTCTCGCTTCATCATGACAGTCAGTTTTAGCTTTCTCCACTGAGGTGCTCGACCCAGCTCAACTGGGGCACAATCGTAGTGGTTCTCCTAGTGCTACCTTAGCCGATATAGCGGAACGTAAGGCACCAAAACATAGGAGCCGGGCAAACCCAACTATTGACCCAAGACATGATTCAGAGCCGATGCATATAATGCTATAAGTTCGGGGTGTCGCACTTGTGAAAGTGTTCAGACTTCTCACACCATATTGAGGGGTACTAAAGCCCCTGGCGTATTTTGGTCGTATCAAAGTGTACGGATGCAACATGTCGTTAAGGAACATATATTAAAAAAGAGTAATGCAAAAATAGACAAAAGCTCTGCATTATTTATTAAAGAGGGCTGCGATCAAAGTAGAACGATACAAATAATGCGATAAGCAAAAGGTTGGACTATGTAACATGTCCGTTCCAGGGGCAAGCTGCGGAATAGTATGCGAAACAGGTATACTGCTCGTGATAGAGACCACCTGGGAGTTCCGCAATGTGGCGTGGCTTGTCTGCTTCCCTGGTTCTTGCATCGTTTGTGCGGCAATTGAACTGCCAAACAGGCCTTCCGAAGAGTGGAGTCCTGAAAGTAAGAGAAAATTAAAAAATCGGCAGCCCCTGGTGCGGTTTAAGCCGTGTTTTTGGGGCGTGCCGTGATGGTGCCCCTCCCCCTGTACCCATGGTATTTCTAGAGCGTAATTATGTACGTGAAGTACTGGTATCACATTTTTGCAAGGGCCGGGGTTGGGGCCGCATTGCTACGCCTGCTCGGGTCGTGCCAGGCGGTCTTGTTGTAGGTTACTCTGGGCGCGCTTGACGGTGTCCGGTCGTTTAATGGCCGGACTGGAGAACTGCCTGGAGAGGCTGCTTTGTACTTTTGCTGCAAGGGCCACCGTGTGCTCCTCCGTTCGGAGGGAGCGTTCGGTGTTTCCACTAACCGTAATTACTCCTCTAGGGCTTGACATTTTGAGCTTAAGGTATGCGTAGTGCGGTACTGCATTGAACTTGGCGAATGCGGTTCGCCCGAGCAGTGCGTGATAGCCACTGCGGAATGGGACTATGTCGAAGATTAACTCCTCGCTTCGGAAATTATCCGGAGATCCGAAGACCACTTCAAGTGTGACTGAGCCTGTACAGTTGGCCTCTACACCTGGTATTACGCCTTTAAAGGTCGTTTTGGTGGGCTTAATCCTCGAGGGATCTATGCCCATTTTCCGCACTGTATCCTGGTAAAGCAGGTTCAGGCTGCTGCCGCCGTCCATAAGGACTCTAGTGAGATGAAATCCGTCAATAATTGGGTCTAGAACCATGCGGCGAATCCTCCATGACGGATGCTAGTGGGATGGTCCCTTCGATCAAAGGTGATCGGGCAGGAGGACCATGGGTTGAACTTTGGGGCGACTGGCTCTACCGCGTATACGTCCCTTAACGCGCGCTTCCGCTCCCTTTTGGGGACGTGGGTTGCGTATATCATGTTCACTGTCCGCACTTGTGGGGGAAAACCCTTCTGTCCACTGTTGTTCGGCGGCCGGGGCTCCTCGTCGTTATCGCTATGCAGCCCCTTGTCTTCATTTTCGGCATTTAACTTGCCTGCCTGCTTGAACACCCAACAATCCCTGTTGGTGTGATTGGCCGGCTTTTCGGGGGTGCCATGTATCTGGCATAAGCGGTCGAGTATTCGGTCCAAACTGGACGGGCCCCTAGGATTCCTTTTGAATGGCTTTTTCCGCTGACCAGATTTAGAGCCTCTAAATCCGGCATTAACTGCCGTATCCTCGGTATTGTCGCCGTTAATGCGGCGCTTCTGCTTGTTGCGACCCGACCTGCCACTACTGTCCCTGGTATCCGAATTACCAGGGTTCTTGGTCATATTGTTGCTACGAGCAAGCCAGCTGTCTTCTCCCGTGCAAAAGCGGGTCATGAGTGTCGTGAGTGCTGCCATAGACTTCGGCTTTTCCTGTCCAAGGTGCCGGGCAAGCCACTCGTCACGGATATTGTACTTGAAGGCTGCTAGGGCCTTAGCGTCCGGACAATCGACTATTTGATTTTTCTTTGTTAGGAACCGTGTCCAGAATTGCCTGGCCGATTCCTCTGGCTGCTGAATTACGTGACTTAGGTCATCGGCGTCTGGGGGTCGCACATAAGTGCCTTGGAAATTGTCGAGGAATGCGGCTTCGAGGTCCTCCCAATAACTGATTGATCTTGTTGGCAAGCTGTTAAGCCAATGCCGAGCTGGTCCTTTAAGCTTGAGTGGGAGGTATTTGAGGGCGTGGAAATCATCGCCGCGGGCCATGTGGATATGAAGGAGATAATCCTCGATCCATACCGCAGGATCTGTTGTGCCATCATATGATTCGATGTTTACGGGTTTGAAACCCTCGGGGATTTGATGATCCATTATTTCGTCTGTGAAGCATAGTGGGTGTGCGGCGCCTCTGTACTGGGCTATATCACAACATAGCTCCAATGAGCTTTGTCTACTGTGTTCGGCCCTACCGAATTTGTGGCCGGCGTGACGGTTACCGTCTCGAGCCGTGGGGCGCCCACGCGATCCGTAGATCGATCTTATTTGCCTTGCCTTGTCCTCCAACATATCTCGTAAGTCCGGCGCATATTCCCGTGCCTTGGTACGGGGTGCGGCTTGAGTGGAGGGCCGAGAGGCCTCTCTGTCGCGGCCACGAGGTGGCCGGTCGGCCGCATCAAGTGCTTCCTCCTCTAATCGGGGTAGCAAGCTGCGCTTTGTGTAGTTCTTGGAGGGGCGTTCGAGTTTATGCTCTTCGGCCACAAGGACTTCAGTCCATCTGTTGACTAGCAAATCTTGGTCAGTTCTAAGCTGTTGCTGTTTTTTCTTGAGGCTTCTTGCCGTGGCCATAAGCCTGCGTTGAAAACGCTCTTGCTCGACGGGATTCTCTGGCACGACGAATTCGTCGTCGTCGAGGCTTGCCTCATCTTCGGAGGGAGGCATATAATTATCATCCTCGACCTCTCTGTCTGCCGCTCTCTCATGAGGGCTGGTTTCTCCATCCTCCTGTGCTAAATCTTGCTGGAGGGGGTTTTCTTCGGCACTTTCCGGAGTATTATTATCTCCCGTGCTGGACCGTATTTGTTTTGGCGGGATTTGAGCGGCGCCGCTGACGCCGACGCTTAGGCTGTTTCTTGGAGGGGTCATCCTCCACTGTTCCATCGCCATCTCCTTCTTTGGGGGTATCCACCATGTATATGTCATATGACGAGGTGGCTTTCCAGGGCCTGATAGGCGCTGGTTCTTCATCGTCTCCTTCATCGGCGTCCATACCGTCGATGTCTTCGGAGTCGAAGTCGAGTATGTCGGTTAAGTCGTCGACAGTGGCTACAAAGTGGGTGGTGGGTGGGCTTTGAATTTCTTCATCGTCCGATTCCCAACCTTGCTGACCATAGTCCGGCCAGGGCTCTCTTGATAAAGAGAGAGACTTCAGTGTCTTCAGAATATCGCCAAAAGGCGAGTGCTGAAAGATGTCCGCGGCAGTAAACTCCATGATCGGCGCCCAATCGGATTCGATCGGCAGAGGCGCGGAGGGTTTGGAGTCCGGAGAGGAGTCCGGGTCCTTGGAGTCACGAGTCTCGCAGAGTGTGGGGCTGGTGTTCGGCTCGATCACCGTTGGGATCGCAGCCCCCGAGGCGGCGTCCAACCACCCATCCTCGATTGGCGCAGTTGGCTCCGAATTAAGGGTCAAAGCCGATGCGAGTGCGGCCTCCAGGGCACTGTTCGGCGGCAGAGCTAGATCATACTCGTCGTGACAGTGCGGCGCGCTCGGCAGTGGCTCGAATCCGTCGAAGATCAAGTCCCCGCGGATGTCAGCCGTGTAGTTTAAGCTTCCAAATCCGACCTGACGGCCAGGGGCATAGCTTTCGATCTGCTCACGATGGCCAAGTGAATGGCCTGCAGTGCGAAGCCGCCGGAGACGAAGATCTGTCCGGGGAGGAAGGTCTCACCCTGGACTGCATCGCCATTGATGATCGTAGGAGCCATCAAGCCTGACGGCGACGACACAGAGGAACTCTCAATGAAAGCACCAATGTCGGTGTCAAAACCGGCGGATCTCGGGTAGGGGGTCCCGAACTGTGCGTCTAGGCCGGATGGTAACAGGAGGCAAGGGACACGAAGTTTACCCAGGTTCGGGCCCTCTCGATGGAGGTAAAACCCTACGCCCTGCTTGATTAATATTGATGATATGGGTAGTACAAGAGTAGATCTACCACGAGATCGGAGAGGCTAAACCCTAGAAGCTAGCCTATGGTATGATTGTTGTTGTGTATGTTGTCCTACGGACTAAAACCCTCCGGTTTATATAGACACCGGAGAGGGTTAGGGTTACACAAAGTCGGTTACAATGGTAGGAGATCTGCATATCCGTATCGCCAAGCTTGCCTTCCACGCCAAGGAAAGTCCCTTCCGGACACGGGACGAAGTCTTCAATCTTGTATCTTCATAGTCTAGGAGTCCGGCTAAAGGTATAGTCCGGCCATCCCAACACCCCCTAATCCAGGACTCCCTCAAGCTCGTAAATCACACAAAGCAGTTTTCACATAATCCTTTTTGATAGAGCATGGTATAGTTGGTATTCCCGGATCTCCAGGATTTTTAGGTACTCCATCTTTACAAGTATAATTAGCAAGCATAGTGGAGATTTCAACTTCCGGTATTTTTCTCTTATTTGTGATGATCTCTTTCATATACTTTGCATAAGGAGGCATTTTCAAGATATCAGTCAAGCGAGTATGCAAAAATACTGGCCTCATCATTTCACCAAAGCGTTCAAATTCTTCATCATCATTATTTTTAGTTGACTTGGGTGGAAAAGGCATAGGTTTTTGAACCCATGGTTCTGTTTATTTACCATGTGTTTCTAGCAATGAAGTCTCTTTTCTCATATTTTTTATTTTTAGCTTGTGGGTTATCAAGATCAACAGGTGGTTCTATCTCAACATCATTCTCTGGTTCTTTCTCATTGGTTGGTTGAGAGTCTTCATGAACCTCATCATTATCTTTTTCATTGTCATTAGGTGAGTGTTCATTACCAGATTGGGTTTTAGCATCAGAGATAAAAGTTTCATTTTCATTATCAGGAGGCTTTTCTATTTCAGGTTCACTAGGAGTGTGCAAAGTCCTATCATTTTTCTTTTTCTTTTTCTTCCTAGAAGGACTAGGTGCACTAGTGTTAGCGCTTTGTGAATTTTGTTCAATTCTTTTAGGGTGTTCCTCAGGATAAAGTGGATCCTGAGTCATTTTACCTCCTCTAGTTGCAACTCTAACAACAAAGTCATGCATATTATGATTCATTTCATCAAGTAATTCTCTTTGAGATTTAGCAACTTGTTCTAGTTGAGTTTGAACCATAGAAGCATGTTTTCCAACACCTCTAACATCATTTGATATTCTAAATAACAAGTCACTCAAGCGAGCAATCATATAAGAATTGTATTTCAATTGTTTCATAACATTTGCATTGAAGTGATCTTGTTTCCTAATGTAGTTTTCAAACTCATAAAGGCATTGACTAGGATGCATATTGTGAGGATTATCATTATCATTGAACTTCATAAGATAATTTACCTCTACCACCTTAGGCAGTGGTGGTGTATTAAGCCCATGTATTTCTTCAATAGGAGGTAAAATTTTAACATCCTCAGCTTTAATACATTTTTCCTTCATAGATTTCTTTGCCTCTTGCATATCTTCGGCACTGAGATATAATATACCCCTCTTCTTCGGAGTGGGTTTTGGCGGTGCTTCAGGAATAGTCCAATCATCATAATTTTTCAATATGTTATTCAATAATTCTTCAGCTTGAGCAATAGTTCATTCCCTGAAAACACAACCAACACAACTATCTAGGAAGTCCCTAGAAGCATCGATTAGTCCATTATAGAAGATATCAAGTATTTCATTTTTCTTAAGAGGATGATCAGGCAAAGCATTAAGTAATTGACAAAGCCTCCTCCAAGCTTGTGGGAGACTCTCTTCTTTAGTTTGCACAAAGTTAAATATTTCCTGTAAGGCAGCTTGTTTCATATGAGCAGGAAAATATTTTTCAGAGAAGTAATAAACCATATCCTGGGGACTAGACACACAACCAGGAACAAGCGTATTGTACCAAGCTTTAGCATCACCTTTTAATGAGAAAGGAAATAATTTGAGAATAAAGTAATAACGAGTTTTCTCATCATGAGTAAAAAGGGTGGCTATGTCATTCAACTTAGTAAGATGTGACACAACAATTTCAGTTTCATAACCATGGAAAGGATCAGATTCAACCAATGTAATTAACTCT